>NW_015161993.1:6897-47611 GCF_001447785.1 Gekko japonicus | reverse complement strand
GCGGGTGCACCGCGTATCGCCGTCCCCTGCGGCAGGGATCCTGTAAAGAGCTGCAGATCCCCCGCCGGCATTTGGTAAGCCTAGGAAGGGGAAGGGGAAGGGATTGTAAACTGCTCTAAGACTCCTTCAGGTAGTTAATAGCCAGGTATAAATCCAATCTATTCTCTTCTCTTCTTCTTCTCGATAAGGCTAGTCTGGGCCATACTAGTTATTTAGTTAGCATGATAATCTTTAAAACAACAAATCCTTTAGGAAGAGATTACTATTCTACTTTTATTTAATTGGAAATAGAAACTTGCCCAGACTTACACCATGAGTCCATGAAAGAGATAGGTTGTCAAATTAACAGGCTGCATGGAAGAATTTATATGATAGAAGCTACTACACTTAAAGGGGATAAAAAAGAAAACTTTCTGCATGTAGAAAATTATTCGTGTTATGCTAAGAAGAAAACTTTTCCTTACCATTGTAGCTTACTAACGTCATAGTTGTTAAATTGTGTGTGTGTGGGGTTTAACTGTGAAGAGTCTACAATCACCCATATGCAATAAAGGGTTATCAGCTTCCAGAGATCTCCCAGAATTACAGCTACAGAGATCCATTCTCCTGGTGAAAACACTAGTCTGAATGAGTAGATCCAGGGCTGGTTTCAGGATCTGGGTTCCCTGGGCAGAGAATTCTCAGGGTCCACACGGGCCCACTACTAGGCCCCTCTCCTTGCCTACCCACCCACATGCTCTCACCTGCCTGTGTGTCCTTCCTCTGCCCACTCACAAGCTCTCCCACCATCTGCAGTCACTGCTGCCCACACTGCCTGCATGCCCTTCCCCAGTGGGGCTGGGTGGTGGGTGTAGCTAGCAGTGCTACTGCAACAGCACCACCCACTTGCCCTTCTCCAGTAGTGTGAGACAGCATATGCATCTGGGAGCAGAGGTGACAAAGCACTCACAAACAGGCAGGGGAAGCACGTGAGTGCAGGCATCAGAGGAGTCAGGATACATAGGGAGTCAGCAGCGGTGGGCCCCACCACAAACTATGGGCCCTGGCAGCTGACCCCCCCCCCGGGTATGGTGATGGTAGCCCAGCTGTTATTCTATTGCACCGGATTGCTTCTCTTGCATATAACTTGTTCAGTCTCATCTTGCTGCTGTCTCTCCTAGCTTTTCAGCTGTGGTTTTAAAAAGTAAAAAAGCCAAGGTCTCTCTTGTGAAGGGGAGAAGCTAGTCCACAAATGAATTTTTCTGCTACAAATGACTTTTTGCAAAAGTGAAAGCTGACAGGAAATATCCTTTATAGACTTGAATGCACAAGTGCTGGGAGTGCTTCGAAATTCTGTAAGCTAATGGCTCTCGTGTGGATTCTGTAGGCTAGCACGTTGCACCTGCCTCTAATTACGAAACAGAGCCCACAAATTCCATGTTGCCTGAGCAAGGCCATGTCAAGTATTTTAATGAAAGCCTGAAGAGGTTTCCAGGTCCCCTTTGGCCCAAAGTAGCATTTTTCCCCCTCCTCTCTTTTGCTCATTATCATCTTTCAGTAAGGAATTTTGCATTATGAGCCATTTTGTTGTTTTCAATTACCATGCCATACTGTTTCATTTTTTTTTTTTATGGAGGTGTCATAATTGTTAACTTATATCAGGAATGTAATCCTAACATGTCATCTTCTGGGAATGGAACAGGGGTCACTGGTGTGTGTGTGTGGGGGGGGTATTTGTGAATTTCCTGCATTCGCTCCGGGAGCCACCCCAGAGTCCCCCGCAGGCGAGGTAAGTCGATTTGGCAACCCTATGGAGGAGGCAACCCTAACACAGCCCCAAGTGGCAAAAAACATGACTTCCAACTCTGTGATTTTATGATTCTGTGTCCCGCTCAGGGGGTCAGCTGGCAGCCTTTCAGAAAGTTTGGTCTGTGTCATACAAGATGATAGCTGTTCAGCATCTGTACTTGATGATCATTGGGCATGCCCTTAATGATATAACAGATAAAAATTACAAACAAAATGACCAATTCAGACACTCTGATTTGGAGCTGTGATGGTGTATTAATGCATCTTATGTCATTTCCTAGTTCATTATTCTGCTGCAAGTTTGCATAGGAACAGGTGCCTTGCGACGCTCTCCCTTCCTCCATTTTATCTTCACAAGAACCCTGTGAGATGGATTAGGCTGAGAGTGTGTGATTGGTCCACAATTATCCAGCAAGCTTCCATTGCAGAGTGGGGAATCGAACTTGTGTCTCTTAGATTCCAGTCCAACACTCTAACCACTATACCACATAGGGTTGCCAAGTGAGAATTGAGCCGCAGCAGGGGACTCCTGGCTTGCGGCTGGAGTGTGCACGCACTGCATCCACGTCACTCGGAAGTGACACAGGCACGCCGGGCACCCTAGGGGCAGGGCCACGACCATCCAAGGGAAAACCACAGAGTTTTCCCTTGGATGACCGTGGCCCTGCCCCCAGCGTGCCCGGCGTGGTCGCGTCACTTCCGGGTGATATGCATGTCAGGATGGAGTTCCCCCCTGGGCCCGATCCACCGGCAGCGGGGAACGGGCCTCTGGGGCAGGGGTTTCCCCACCCCCCGGGGGGACTTGGCAAGCCTAATACCACACTGGCCACTACATAAAATTCAGTTAGCCCAGCACTTCTTAGGTAAATACTTTAAATCGTTGAGGGGGCACTTTTCAACTCTGCCGAACAGGCTCATAAAAAACAAGTACTTAAAGCTGACCACTACTATAGTTGTCACTGACCCAGCATAAATGCATTTCCAGTTAAGTAATACGTTGTTTAAAGCATTTATTATCTGTGACATTTTCTGTGATGGAAATAAACTCTAGCCCCAGTGTTAAGCTCTCTAAAGCTCAGGGCTGTTAGCAATAAAATAAGCCAATCAACAATCAGGTAAGACAATGTTTCTCAAACTTTTAAAACTTGTAAACGTAGGCTGCTTTCTGGGGTGTGGCAACCCAGTGTGCCTTATCGGCAGTGCTCCCTCTAAGCTGTGGAGTCTTGTGAGCAAAAATTCTACTTTGTGAACTACTGGCATTAAAGTTGTAAGCAAGCAATTTGTCTACTGAATAAATTAGATTGCTCTGGAGCCATCCTTCCTGAGCTCAGACAAAAATGTGTGAGCTGGAGGCTAAAAAACTGTGCGTTAGCTCACACTAACTCAGCTTAGAGGGAACACTGCTTATCGGTCATAGAGAGCCTTGCATGCAGTTGTGTGCTTGTGGATAAACAGATCAGGATGACTGAGGCCTACTCCAAAACTTTGCATAAATTAGTTCTTGATTGTTTTCTGTTCCCAAATGGGGTTGATGGTGGTGTAGTCACACCCACCAATTAATCCTGAATTGCTTGAGATCTTTCTCTTGGTGGCATTCAATATATCCCAGTTTTGGCTGTTGGGGAGGAAAGTATTGCCTTTTCTCAGATCCTGTTTCTTTCCGGAGCTCTGTGTCCCTATCCAGATTTCCCACCTTTCAATTGGGGCTCACCCCCCTGCACCACTTTAAGATACAGAATCTGACAACATGTCCTTGTGGAATTGCCTTCCATTTGTTGCTGCAGTTGTCTTGCAGCATTTTTTTTTTTTTGGCATATGCATTTGGGTTCTATTTGCAAATGTCTCTTGCTGCCTCTCTCCTGGGTTGTTCTGTTAGTTGTTTCCTCAGCAATTACAGCCGGGGAAGGAACAAGTCAAAAGGCATTGTGTAAGTAATAGCACTTTGTACTGATTTTTAAGTTACCTCAGAGCTCGCATACAACTAACATCTAATTTAGTGTAATCTTACACCCTGAGGAAGCCAGAACATGCAAGGTAAAATTGTCCTCTGTGTCCCTCAGGGGATGTTGTGCTGCGACTTCCTGTGGCGTAGAGGCAGTTCAAGGTAACAAAATGCCTTGTAATTTCTGCCACCCCTCAGTGTAGCCTTAGATACTTGTTGAACTGCCTATTTCCAATTTGAAGTGCCTCCCTCCTGACAGAAATGTCTTCCTCTCGGTATGATGCCGGCTCAAATAATTTCTCTTTGCACTCCACCTCAGCACGCTCTCTGATCCTGCTCCTTCTCCCACAGGCAAAGCTGCTTCTCCTGGAGAAAGGACACTTTGATTTTATGACTCAGGGTCCATGAAGGCCAAGATTATTCAGTAAAAAAAAAAGGAAGACGACACACTTCAAAATATGTGCCTCGGCTCTCAAGAGCGGTAAGCACCCAGCTGACCCTTTCAATGTGATACCCAGAAACTTTCTCCAACCTTTATTCCAGGTTTTAGCCCATCATTCATAACTTTTCTTCCATCTTTTCCATAATCCAGTTATGACTCAGCCATTGTATTTCCACTGGGAGATTTACTACAGTGTTCCCAGAGTTGTCTTTCCTTTTTTTAAAAAAGGATATTGTATTCAGTCCTCTGAAGTGATCTGTCAAGAGAGCTGCAGCTTTTTGTGCAAAGTTTGGAGTACAGTAAAATCTCCGGAAGACATATTGGGTGATTGTTGAATTATTCAGATGCAAGGACTGCCACGTTCCACATTGGCATCTTAAATCAGAAGACTGCAAAAACTAGAAACTCACTATCTGAGTCTCAGAGGAATTAGGAACTAATATTTAGTCTCCTTAGCAATCTTTGCTTTCTTTCTTTATGGGACGGCTACGCCTAGCTGCTTTTTGCACTTTAATAATAATAAAAAAGACCGTGTTTGGCATACATCATGAAGCTCTGGCTCTTGAAATACTGAAGAGCAGCATTGCCCATAGCTCTGATGACTAAACAGGACTATTTTTCTGAATAAGGTTGGAGGGAGGAGCACTGTTGAATTTTACAGCTTTTCTGGTTTGATTTGGATTCCCCTGTGTTGATATGTGAGGTGATGAAGGAGGGCTTTGGATCAGTTCATCACCCCTTTTATGACAGTTTCCTGTGACTTTAAGGAAACCTTTCAGGAAACATCACAGGTTTTTATTGGTAAAAATGTCCCATAATTTTAGAGTGTTTTGCTTGTATGCATTTAGAATATAGTATATAAACGTGTGTCAATTTAACAAACAAAAGTTGCCCCCCCATTGGAATAAATAGGCAGACACCAAAGTTGACATTAATCAAGGGCCACTTTAGTGCAGATTTGGAAAAGGCAGGTGTCGGTTCCCACGACAACTGACCTCCTTACCTCCTGTCGGGCAAGACACCCATGCCTCGAAAGCGAGCCATCGAGCTCCCTGGTGCTCACCATATTTTTCTCTTTCTGTACCAACCTGCCGCCCCCCCTCCCCATAAGTGACCAAACTTATCACATAGCACCAACTCCTCCAAAAAACAAACTCATGATACTGCAAGCAGTGCAGAGTTGGTAAAAAAACACCCCCGATGCCAAGCCAATCGCAAGGAGGGTGAAAAAATTCCTACCCGGCCCCAAAAACTGGTGACCAGACAAGCCTACACTGCATACAGGGCAGGAGGGTGGGCTGAGCATGAAGCAGAAAACGAGGCACTTGGGCGGAACCAGCATTTGTATACCCGCCAGCTCCCTCACCCATGTCACCGTGTAGGCAAGCCTGTATCACCGATGCTGCCTCCGCCTTCTGGGGAAGGCAAAGATGACCCCCACCCACAGCTGCCATTTGGCTCTTGTACCACAGCTTTGCTTTTCCCAGCATGGCCATATTTTAAGTAATCCTTTTGTCCAAAGTGTGTTCCGCAATGGCATGGGGGGGGGAGGTGTTTCAGTAGCCTAGGGTTGCCAAATCTGAATTGGGAAATTCCTGGAAAATTGGAGGTGGAGCTTGAGGAGAACAAAGGTTGAGGAGGAAGGGACCTCAGCAAGAGAAATTTGAGATCAACTGTAATTGTAGGCGATTCCCAGGCCCCATCTGGAGGTTGGCAACCCTATGCCTCATATTGGTGGAACAGATGAGGTGAGCTTCTTCCCCCACCCAGTGAGGCTGTAAAATAGAATCATTCTACGGAGCTTTGGGGACAATCTGACTATAGGCAAGTAGGGGTATGTTTTGCAGGCTGAAAACAGGGTAGGTTTAGTCTGGTTATTTTAATGCAGTTTTAAAATGGGTTTTTTTGTGTGCGTTCCCTATTTTTAATATGTTTCATACTTTAAATGTTTATGGTTTAACTTATTTGCTATTGTTACTTCCCTTGTGTCTTACTTTGCCAGGGGAAAGATGGATTTAGAAATATTTTAAATAAATACATACATATATACATACATACATATAAATTATGGGATTGCTTTCTGCATTTCCCCATCCTCCTGCAGGATAGCAAATGGAAGCCATTCAGGCAGCAATTTAGGCCATTTATATATCTCCATTTATAAAAACCTGTGTGCAGGGTGGCTTTCAGGTACACCAATACCACAGATTTCAGTCTGTTTGAAACTGCTTTGAAATTGGTTTAACTGTTATCCTATTTTCCACTGAACAACACCGAAAATGCAGTGCCAGGAACTTACAGTTGTACAACCTATTGCTGTCAAAGAACTATGACTCCCAGGATTCCCTGTCAGTTGTCAATATCAGGAGTTTGGAACTGGCTATGTAAACACCCCCACTTTTGCCTATAGACTATTAATGGCTGCGGTCACATGGAGCATTAGGCACACTAGAGGTATGGAAGATAGGCGGATTTTCCGGGCGCGATCTCACCGCCACATCTGGGAAGTGTAGAGCTCCCGTGGCGAACCCGAGGCTTCCCGCCGAAGATGCGCAGTTAAAAACTAGTACCTCGGAGGTACTAGTTTCCGGTAACCGCGGATAATTTGGCAGCTATTAGAATGCATTAGAAACAAGCCTGCAGGCTGATCTAAAAAGATATAGAGCCAAACTTTTTTTTTTTTAAATCTACCCATCTAGGGTCTGGAAAACTAATAGAGAATTACACTGAGCTTTGTTTTGTTGGTTTATGAAAGTTCATCCTGTCTAGAGGTGTGCGTTCGGATCTACCCAAGCTGAAAATATATGTGAGAAATACCTTGTTGGCATTTTCCAGGTATATTTTGGAATCTTAAAGGTTTCTGGGTTTTTTGGGAAAACTGAAAAAAATCTCAGAAATATTCAGAAATATCTGAAAAACAGCGGAGAAGCTGGAGCAGATTGCTCACACCTCTCGGTTGTTTGTCGGGCTTCTACTGCAGTCCCTTGAAAGTTTAGAGACCGCAGAAGCCAGCCCAAGGATCAGCTGGGCCAACAAGGAGCACATTGCTCCCCGCCAGCTCAGCTTGGGGCTGGCTTTTCCTGCAACCTGGTTTAAACTGGGCTTCATGAGAAGCCAGACTGAGGATCAACTGTGCTGGCAGGGAAGATCTCAGAAGCTAAGCAGGGTTGGCCCTGGATAGTATTTGGATTGGAGGCCACCAAGGAAGTCTAGGGTCATTATGCAAACCACTTCTCTGTCTCGCTTGCCTTGAGACCCCCATGGGGTCTTCATTAGTCCTCTGCAACTTGACAGCACTTTACACACATGCACAGGCACTTTGAAAGTCATTTTCCAGATGATTTCCCCAACATTGTGAGTACATGCATGTTTTAATGATTTGTAAATGGGAGGTTGTCCCATTCCACTTCTTCTGAGATGCTACTAAAAGACATGTGTATCTTGAGGGGAAGGCCAGGGAGAAGAAGTGCTGACCAGAGAGTTCATACCACCAGTTGGTGATGAGACAACCTACGGCCTGAAAGTGTTTCAGCTGTTTTAATGCTCTTTTCATTTCAAATTGAAAACCAATTTGAATGTCATAACTCAAAGGCAATAGAAATATATCAATTTTATGTAATTATTTGCTGCATTTAACCCTCCTCCCAAATGGGGAACCAAGGCAGCTTACACCATTCTCTTCTCTGTCTTACCCTCACAACAACCCTGTGAGGTAGGTTAGGATGAGTTTGTGTGATTGGCCCAGAGTCACCCAGAAAGCCTCCGTGGCAGATTGGGGGATAAACCTGGGTCTCCCAGCTCCTAGTCCAGCACTCTCACCACTATAACACTGACTACAAGAACAGTTGTATACTGGTATCTTTATAATTTAGCAAGTTGAAAGCCCTACACTGCACATTTAGAAACATCAAACTACATACTTGTCGCCCTGTCTCAATAAATCCCATGTCATTAAGGGGTTTCCCCAACATAGTCACAATAGTACAGGAGACATTTCTACATGTCTCCATCCTATGCAGCTCTGAGAACATCTGACTCTCCGTGTCATGTGGGATGAGTTCTCCGCAGTCTCTTCCCATATCACTGTTTCCTCAGTTCTCAGCTGACATGAGGAGGGGGCTCACTGGCTTTTCTTGCATGTCCTGCAGCTTCATACACAAACACCACAGTGACTAACATTCCACTAATGTAATGTTGGTCCCTAAGTATACAGACATATACCAGATCAGGCCCATGGCTACAGTGGGGCATCTTGGGGCCAAGGCCCCCTGACTTCCCATCCAGCCCAGGACCCCCTGACTTCCATTTTTTTTTATTTGTGGCGCTCCCTTAGGGGTGTGTGCAGGGTGCCCCCTGACTTATTTAAAGCCCCCCTGAATTAAAAAAAATCCTGGCTATGGGCCAGGGAAGGAGGGAGGGAGGGGATGGCAGCCTGGGGGGGCATTTATCAGGGTGGCATGGCCTGCCAGCAGGAGGAGCAACAGTGTCAGTGACCCTGTCTGGCTGCAGAATAACAGCAACATCAACTAAGGGTGGCCACAAGTGCGGCAGTGGCAAGACCCGTTAGGAGTCCAACGGGCTGGGGAGAAGGCTGCAAGGGGGGGGTGAGGCTCCGCCACCAAGGGAGCAGGAGAAACCAAAGGCGGGCCAGGGCTGTGGAGGCTTGCTGGTCCTTCTGCCTCCCTCCCTGCAGGACCAGGCCAACCAGCATCAGGCTGCCACACTCAGAACCATCTCACATGCCCAGACACTCAGGAACTGCTTCCATTTGCGTTTACTCAGGAGAACTTAGCAGCCTCTTTGGCTTCAGGTGGTTTACAGGTACCCCAACTGGCCAGCCTGAGCTTTTTAATTTTATTTTTTTGTGATGCCAATGCCCCCCAACTTATTTAAAGCCCCTCTGAATTAAAAAAAAAACCTGGCTACGGGCCTACTCCCTCCCTCTCTCGACGGCTTACAACCTCCACGGGGCTCTTGGAAGCTAAGAAGGCAGTGGCTCTTCCTCCAGGACCTGGGCAGTGTTGGAAATGTATGGGTTGCAAGATCTCAGATTCCAGCCATTATAGAGTTAACTTGTTTACCATCTCTATTGTTGTTTAGACTGACCTGGAAGGGAAACCTGGCACAGAGCCAATGGGGAGAAAGCTTGGGAAATCTGAGTGTGTTTTGTAACACTGATTGGTTACTGGTTTCAGGTGACTTCCTTTCTAGGGGTCAAGAAGGAGATTCTCCACTGTTGTGCACTTGTTGTAACCATGCTTTTGTAGAAGTAGCTCTAAGCTCTAGACAATGTAGCTCTAAGATACGTTACTTTGTAGGTTTCCTGTGTACCTTTTACCCTTAGAAATAAAGCTTTTTAAACAGAAAGAAATGTCTCCTCTCCAGTGAAGCAAAGATCCATTGCAAACTCTTAAGTATTCAAGTATTTTGACTATTTTTACCAACAGGCAGATCTTTGCCTTCAAACCATGCCACTGTTGTCATGCGGCTGGAGAGCACACAACAGAGCCGTGCCAGGGAAACTGACCAGCCGCTTGGGCAAGGGGCCGCAGCAGCAGTGGAAAAGCAAGCTGTGCTTGAGGAAGGGGCAGTGGTGGTGGACCTGGGGTAGATGGAAGTCATGGGGCTTTCTCAGGAAGTCGGGGAGCCAGGTCCCGAAATGCTCCAGTGGAGCTACATGTCTGGCCCAAGGTCACCCAACAAGCTTCATGGCAGAGTGGAGATTTGAACCTGGCTCTTTAGATCCTAGTCATGTTATATGAAATATTGCTCATGTGTGTTTTGTTCTCTGGGAATACAACTATTTATGCTGATGTTGTGTGAGAGACTGCCCATTCACTACATTTGCTGAAACTATGCCAGAGCCCCTGAAAGTGTTGGAGGGCATCAAGATGGTTAGGACCAGGGCTTTTTTTTGTAGAAAAAGCCCAGCAGGAACTCATTAGCATAATAGGCCACACCCTGACACCACAGCTCATTAGCATATTAGGCTGCAACCCCCTATTGCCAGAAGTGTGGTCATCCAGCCACATCCACCTTTTGCTTCTTATTCTGTTTACCTTGTTTGTTGTCAAAACCCAGGGCCTTTTTTTGTAGCAGGGACTCCTTTGCATGTTAGGCCACACACGCCTACTGTAGCCAATCCTAATGAGTTTCTGCTGTTGGGTGTGGCCTATTATGCTAATGAGTTCCTGCTGGGTGTGGCCAACTCAGGAGCCAGCTGTAACTCCGTTCCTGTGCGTTCCTGCCCAAAAATAGCCCTGGTTAGGACTATGTATCAGTGATGTTCATCTGCTTATTTAATTTACAAACAAGTTACTGTAGGTTATCACATTCAATATAAGCTTCAATCAGTTCACCCCAGCCCAATGAGAGAACTGAGGAAAAGGAGCATGCATCACACAAAAAAGCAAACTAATAGGAAATGAGTGTAATTTTGTTATCTGTATCTCAATTTTCCAAAAAAGCAATGCTGCTTTCTAGAAATGTGGGAAAAGAACCAGAGTCTCTATTTTTGTTTGTCATTAGAGACAGATCTATTGTAACATCTGGCTGCTGATAGAGGCATTTAAGCTCTCTGCACATTGCTTTTTGTTTGCTCTTTTGTGTGGAGTATGTATATGTGTTTTGAGGCCTACATTGTTTCCCTCAGATTTCCAGGCTGCATGTTTTAACCAGTACTGGTTGAAGCAAACAAAGCAATTAAATTGATAATTAATAATAATTATCATAGAATCATAGAGTTAGAAGGGGTCATCTACTCCAACCCAGGGATCATCTATTCACAAATACCTCCCCCCCACACACACACTGACCCCTGTTCCATGCCCAGAAGATGATAAAAAACCTCCAGGATCCCCAACCAATCTGGCCTGGAGAAAAATTGCTTCTTGACCCCAAAGTGGCGATCAGCATTCTCCTGGGCACGTAAGAAAGGGCCACAAGAATTAAGCACTGATACAACCCTTCCTGCACTCCCTCTCATGATCTGCCTAAGTTCACAGAATCAGCATTGCTGCTTTATGGAAATGTGTATAGAATAGCCAGGAGATTCTAAGATTGTCTGGCAGCCAGAAGTTCTAGCTCTTTAGTGTTATGCACCACTAGGTGGTGAGCTATTATTGTTTAGAGTGGCTTGCTGTCACCTAACTCTGTGTCACGACCCTGGTATTCCTTTGAGGTCACCCTTCCAAATTCTAGACAAAGCAAACCCTGCTTAGCTTCCGAGATTTGACAGGATCGGGCTAGCCTGGGCTATCCGGGTCAGGGCTAAAGCATACCTAAGAAAGGGCAATTTGATAGTCAGTCAGGCAGTTATTATGGCAACAAGCCATAGAACACACATGCCAACCCCTCTCACAATACGGAGTTGCGTCGATTTCCTCGCAGTGGGCAATTTGATAACAGATTATAGAGTCACTGTCTCTCAGTTGAACCTATATGTTTACTCAAAAGGAAGCCCCAATGTCTCCCAGGTAGGTATGCACTGACTAGGGTTGCCAAGTGAAAAAATCGCCGCAGCGGGGGACTCTTGGCTTGTGGCTTGAGCGCACGTGCGTAGCGTGCGCACACAGCATGCACATCACCAGGAAGTGACGTGACAACGCCAGGCATGCTGGGGGCGGGGCCATCTGTCCGAGGGAAAACCATAGTTTTCCCTCGGATGGTCGTGGCCCTGCCCCCAACATGCCCGGCGTCGTCATATCACTTCCTGGTGACGTGCATGTGGGGGTGGGGTTCCCCCTGGGGCCCGATCTGCCAGCGGCGGGGAATGGGCCTCTGGGGTGGAGGGTTCCCCGCCCCCCGGGGGGACTTGGCAAGCCTAGCACTGACTATCAGCTATTGTTTTTAATTGCTTTGTTTTTCCTCCATTTTTATCCTTGCAACAACCCAGTGATGTAGGTTAGGCTGAGAGTGAGTGACTGGTTCAAAGCAAAGTGGTAGTCTGAGACTCTAACCACCACAACATACTGCCTAGAAAAGGGCCATTTGATAAAGGATTATAGAGCCAGTATGTTGGACCAGTTACATCACCATGTTTTTGCAGGGATAAAATGGAGAAGAAGAGAATGATGGATCCCCACTGGGGAGGGGGGAACGGGACATGCTCTAATTCAAAAAGTGGTGACAGGCTTTATGGGTCCAATTAAATTTAGAATGCAAAAGAGTTAGGGTTGTCAACTCTAGCACAGAAAGTTTCGGGAGTTTGGGGGCAGCGCCCGGGAAGGGCAGAGTGTGAGGAGGGAGCTCAGCAGGGAAGTGATGCCACAGAACCCACCCCCCAATTCTACCATTTCCTCAGAGGAACTGATCAACGTAGTTTGGTGATCTGTGGTAATTATGGGAGAACTCCAGGCCGCGACTTGAGTTTGGTAACCCTAAAAAGCAGATAATTCACGAACAGTGTAGAAGAAGTGGGGACCTGCTGGCAGAAACCTGCGGGGTGGTCGTGGAGGGAAGCTGCCTCCTCCTTGCCACCGGCCCGCCTTCCCTCTGCCGGGAGGCGGGGGGGGGGGGCTGGGGCAACCTATAAGGAGCAATAAGGGAAAAATCAGTAGCAGCATCTCCTCCTTTTTCCAGCTACTGCCACTGCCACTTACCTGCCTTCTCTCCTGTGTGGGATGGGAATTTGGGACAGGATAAAGAAGCAACAGCAGTGCTTCTGCCTCCTCCTAGCTGCTACTATTCATCCACTTTCTCTCCCTGGCAGGAGAAGTGCCTGGAGAAGAAAGAGCAGCATTGCTACTTCATCCTTCTGACACTACCATTCTTTCACTTCCATCCTAATGGCACTTTCCCCATTAAAAAAAAAATTGTTTGTGATTTTTCGATTGAAGGGAAAAAAATGCTTCCTGAGTGTACCTGAACCCATTCTCTGTTTTGTTTTTGTTTTGTTTTTTTAAAAAAAATCTGCACTGGGGCCAGGTTCAGAATTACATGATGGTAGCAGAACCTCATTGGTCAGGAATCATCTTTCTCACTCCTGTTCTCAACTCTGTTTCCCTCTCTCTTAGGACCAAACTAGACATGGCATCATCCTCATGTCTGCCATGGGGCCACTGCCACCATTTTTAATTGGTTTAAAAATGCTGTACAGGCCCAGTCCTCATTGGGCCTGCAGCATGGAAGTCTGAGTTGCGCTTGTTTCCCCCCTTGCCTTTTCAAATGCCAAAACAGCTGGGAAGTTCCCATGACATTTTAATACGAGTTTAGAATGGCAGCAGTGTCCCCGTGGCAGACGTTAGGGTTTGACCCTCAGCTTTGCTCCAACTACAAAGTTCTGCAGATTTCTGCTTGGTCCTCAACAAAGGTGCCACACCTTCCTTTCTCCTTTATCAATCAGCTTTGACTACAACAACTGTCTTTTTGCACTCTCTTAAGCATTCTCTGTCAGCTAACTTCCTACGTGACAAAAAATCTGAGAGCCATCATATTTGGGAAATCTCCCAACATTTTTAAGGACTGTATAGGATATGATTTTAACTGCCCAATTCTAAGACTTTCTCGTTAGCACACAAAAATAAATTGGACAAAAATTGTAAGTAATTGTGTTGGTCCATTAGGGGAAAAACAACCAAACAACCAAACATATGCCTGTACACACAGAACTGTACTGGCAGAACCACAGTGACACGGTCAAATGCCTCAGCATAAATGGAACTGTTCAGGTATAAATCCTGATATAATGGACTGTGGTGGGAATAACATAAGAGAACATAAGATAAGCCAATGTTGGATCAGGCCAATGGCCCACCCAGTCAAACACTCTGTCACACAGTGGCCAAAAATACCAGGTGCCATCAGGAGGTCCAGCAGTGGGGCCAGGACACTAGAAGCCCTCCCACTGTTGCCCCCCCCCAAGCACCAAGAATACAGAGCATCACCTGCCCTAGCCTGTGAGTTCCTATCTAACTTGTTTCATATTTCTTTATCTTTATTAGAACTAGGACAATTGCTTAATATAATAGAATAAAATGATGTACAAAAAAAGGACTTGTATCCTTGGTACATGCTTCCTTATATCTGACCCTTGCTTTGTTTTTCTTCCTCACTGATATTTAAGAATCGCTGCCTTGGTAGGATTTCCAGGAGAACAACGGGCTCAGGGGAGTAAAAATACAAGTGTTTGCATTTGCTGTACATATTACTTGTTCACCTTTCAAAGTGAACCTAATTGTCTAATTCTACCCTGACATTCAGAACTGCTCTACTAAGTGAAACAGCAGAAAGCTTGGAGGAGCTTATTTGCCAGTGGTTGCTGATGTAGTGAACAATCTTTCGTAACTCGAAATGCTAAATGTCATCCCCTTTATTTGTACTTCTGTGTAAGGCCAGAAGAAACATATTCAGCATAGGTTTTGTTAAATAAGTCTAAAGCATCCCTTGGACTGGACTATCCAGAATATGAATATATTAAGAAACCAGGACCTTGCTCATATTTAGTGCTGGTCATTCCAGTTGACATTTTACAATGTCAGGTAGGCTCCTAAGGTTAAAGTGTGGCAGTGGTTCCTTCCATCCATGAGGGGGAAATTGTCTCATTTGTGAAATCTGTATTTAAAGTGCCAGTCAACTGGAAAGTGATATAATGGTCATGAAATCATAATTATAATATCTTCCAGCACACTTGTCAAATGGCCCTCATTGTGAGCGGCACTCTGCATTAGAAGACAAGCTTAAGGCATTCCTGTCCATTATTTTTACAAAGCCCTTAATGTCTCTGTTCTTTCAGTCCTTCAAAACCAACCCAGTATGGAATTCAGAAAGAAGATGTGTGATTATTCCTGCTAAATTGTACCACCACTGATATAGTCTGTGGCTCAGAACTCTTGGTTGTACCTCCTGGTCCTGGAGCTATCCAGTTCCTGAATCAGAAGTTGCTTCCTTCATGTGGTCACATCCACAGAGAGGTTGGGAGCACAATCCTGAGGGCCACTGTGATGGTGGCAGCCAGCTGCCAGTGCAAAAGCAGTGCGACTGGTCCAATAACTATGGACATTGCTCAAGGAGAAATGACAACATGAGCCCCTCTGCAAGGCACGTATGGCATAGCAGGCATATGCAACCCTAGCAATACCTACTGATCAGACAATGTCAACATTCATTGTAAAGTTTTTGAACAACAGATGGGTCATCATTCTCTCTCTTCACATTGCTACAACAGCAAATGCTTTTGATTAATTCCGAGTGTCTGTCTAGTACTGCTCATACGGCTTTCACCTTAAGCAGGAATTAGAACAAAAATATTTAAAAGACCTTACTCTGTATTATTTCGCTTATATTTGATTATTGTGCCTATGAATTCTGCCACTGAGAGGGTGACATGATCATTAGTATCCGATAGTAGCCATGACACCTGGGCTCACACATTTAGCAGTTCCATATCTTTAAGTAAAGGGGTGACTCAATTAGCCCTCAACTCATCAAATATTGGGCACTCCATAATAATATGTTTGATGGTTTTGATTGTATCATACAGGGGTCATTTGGGGGGGACGCGGGGGGACGCCATTCCCCTGGGTGAGGTGCGGGAGGCCGGGGCCTGGAGCTCCCTGCTGGTGCCCGCTGGAGGTCGCCGCCGGCTGTGGGGAGGACACACTTCCGGTGATGTCAGGGGGTGTGGCATATGCTAATGAGTTATGCTAATGAGTCCCCCTAGCTCTTTTTCTACGAAATGACCCCTGGTATCATATGAGCATCTGCATGTTCTATTAGAGTATTCTATTATGGAGTACTCTATTATATCTGTCCTCCAAAACCACCAAGGGAAGAATGTTCAGTCTTGCCAAAGTAAAAGCTCTTCTTAGTTTTGGGACTGTCAATTGATAAAAATATCTCAGCAGTTGCATTGGGTGGGCAATTCCCAAATGCAGTGTCAAACATACCCAGCATGCCCTAATAGACGTACATGTAACATCCAACTTCCTTACAGATTTTTTAATTTGTTTTATAATGTCCATAGTTTCTGTATTCTCAATCATATCATTTGTTATTCCTAGGCATTTCATTTTCTTTTACAGTAGTTGATCCCATTGGCTATAATGTTTATCTGCCTGAATAAGACCAAGTAGAGAGCCAGTTTGGTGTAGTGTTTGATTCCCCACTCCTCCACTTGCACCTGGCTGGATGACCTTGGGCAAGCCATAGTTCTGCTAAGAGCTGCTCTTGACTTCTGGTTGATGGCAGCACGCTCACGGACTCACCTCCCAGACCTCCTGGGGGTGTCTCCAAGCTCTGGTGGATGGAGGGGGTGAGCAGGCTCATAACCCCCCCAGGAGCCCAGGGAAGGGCACCTGGCCAAGGAGCTTTGAGAGGGTAGCCTCTTCTCTGGCCGAATGCCAGAGAATCAAGGCTCCCCCTTGCTCCAGTGGTCTGTCCAGTCGAGAGACCTGATGGTACAAGTGAAGCTAGCCGGGTCAAGCTCAGGAGATCAGGCGTTTGAACTGATGAATGAAGAGGGGTCGGAAGACCAACGATGAACGTGAGTCAAATGAGAACTGATTTTTAAACGAAAAGACACTCCTTACCCGAAGCAGAGAAACGACAGAAGCGAGTGGTGGGAGGGACGCCTCCCATGCCCATAAATCGTTGAGCGAAAGGGAAGGGAGTGGAAGAATAAACAATAAATTTCCCAGAAGTACTCATTCATCGAGCTATACAGATAAGCCCATATTCAGAGACTTTAAAATTTATTGCGAAAGCAAACAAACGAGAAAAAGATGGCGGGGAAGAGGAACAGAGACAAAGAGAAACTTTTAAAAGTGAAACTAGAGTCCCCGAAGGTGCCGGAAACGACCAGTGAGACGACGAAGGCGATGACAGAGGTCATGCGCCCTCTGCTGGAACAGCTCAATGTCTTTAATGAACAGATGTCTGTTGTAACAGCGAATATTACTGCACAACAGAAGCAGCTGCAAGTTGTGACAACAAGCATTACTGCTCAAGAAACGCAAATAATGGATTTGATTCAAGTAATGAAGCAGGATGCTGAGAAAGTAAAGGAAATGGCTGAGACAATGCAGATAGTGAGGAAAAAAGTGCAAAAATTGGAAAAGAAAACTGTATCTTTGGAAGATCAGATGCTGCAAGTGCAAATGGATAAGGCTAATATGGTCCTGCGCTTCCAAGGGGTGCCAGAGAAAAGAGGAGAGAATCTTAAAGAACGTATGAGTGAGCTACTTGCCCCAGTAGCAGATATAAAGGCGGACTTGCTACTCAACGACATGGATGTGGCCTACAGGTCATATTCAGGATACATAAAGAAAAATAATCTGCCTGGGGAAATTGTAGTAAGATTCTCGAAGAGGCATGTCAGGGATGCTATCCTGAAAGCAGTTGCTGCAACACCCCTGAAGGTGGGGGAGAATGCTGTCAGAACGCTAAAGGATATTCCATTTGAAGTAAGACAACGCAGAAAGAAATACAAAGAACTTGTGTTTTTTCTCCAAACAAACTCAATTGGATATAAATGGCTGTTTCCAGAAGGAGTAATATTCAAGATCAAGGAGAAGAAGGTCAAGATTGACTCTGTTCTTAAAGCTCAAGAGTTTCTAAAGGAGCAGCTGGGAAGGCCAGAGGATGAGAAAAAAGAAGAGGACGATAAGTCCAGTGGAGAGCTGGAAACTGGTTTGTCTGGTGAGGACTCTTTGAGCAGAGGGCATCAGCCCCGAAAAGTTCCTAGAAACTGCGGAAGAGAGAGGAGAAGAAGTAAAGGCTGAAGGACTCTGAATTGTGCCTTTGAGAACTTTGGTTCTAGGGGATGATGGGGGGCACTGTTATTGGGCAATTAAATGTAACTGGGGATGGTTAATAGGGTTAAAAGATTGACACAGTTCATAAGAAGTACAAAGATGAAAAGTCTGAATGAAGTATAAAAAGCTAGTTGGAGATCTCCTCTCTTGGGTTTTTAGTTAGTAGTGGGTTCTTTACTTTCTCCCTTATATGTAGCTTTCCCTTTCCCATTTTTCTGTTCTAGTTTTTGTAGTGTTTAAAAAATCACTAAAAAATCCCCTCCAGGGGCTTAAAAAAAAGAGCTGTTCTTGAAAAAAGAGCAGTTTCTGTCAGAGCTCTCTCAGCCCCACCTACCTCACAAGGTGTCTTTTGTGGGGAGGGGAAGGGAAAGGAGTTTGTAAGCTGCTCTGAGACACCTTTGGGTAGTGAAGGGTGGGGTATAAATCCAATCTCTTCTCTTCTTCTTCTTCTTCTTTTTTTTCTTCTTCTTCTAGAGTAGCTCCTTCCTCAGATTTTAAAACCTTTACTTTAAAGAGAAATGCTTTAATCTAAGCCCTAGCTTCCATTGATCACTCACGTAGTTCTGCTTTCAGTGCTATGCCCAAGACGCATCAAGGAGTAGTCAATAAGTGTCTTAAAAAGTCATACAGGGTGGAATCAATTTTTTCAGAAGCGACCTGAATCCAAATTTCCACACCATACAGGAATTGGTTTAGAACCTTAACTTTAAATACCTTTAAGGCCGAGAGGACAAATTCACCTCCCAATGAGTATTTTACAATTGTCTTCCCTACTCTCAAGGCTGTGTTCCTTGCTAGATCCAATGTATTTTCCATGTAAGAGATGCTTCAAAGTAGATTCCCAGATTTTTAAATTGATTTACCTGTTCCATAGGTTGGCCTGCTAAGTCCCATTTGAAGATTTCCCCCTTTTTCCTTCTGGTAAATACCTCGGATTTTGCCACATTGATGGATAACAGTAGAGCTTGAAATTTTTATCAACTTGTTGAGGCCCAATATTGATCTAGACATTATCACTGCATCATCAGCATATAGAAGGATTGGAACTTCATGCTTGGATAAATGTGGAAGATGACATGCTTCCTTCAGGATACAGGGTCTGAGGTCATTTATATATAAATTGAACAACAGGGGTGCAATTAAACATCCCTGCTTGTCTCCTTTGTCTAGGATGAAAAGCTCCAATGGCTGACCTAACTCCCTGCATCTAATCTGGGTGGAGGGATGGTGGTAAAGCTGTTGAATTAAGTAAAGGAGATGTGGTTCGATGCCATATTTCTTCAGCTCTTCCCATCACTGATTTTAGGTCCATGAAGGCAGTTGCCAGCATGCCTTCTCCAGAACTCGTGTATTTATCTAACAAGAACTGGAGGGTATGGCAATGGTTGATGGTACTTGCTCCTTTTCTAAAACCCACCTGTTCATTTCCCAAAATGTTATTTCCTTCAACCCAAGATTTCAACTTTTCGAGAAGCATTGCAGCGTAAAGTTTTCCTATAGTGGATAGCAAGCTTACTGGACGGTAATTTATTGGGTCCATTGAGTCCCCCTTTTTATAAACTGGAACCGTTATTCCACTGCACTAGACTTCGCAGGCAAAATCTGTGCCCACCAGTCTGGGTCAATTTTGAATAGTTCTGCTGGTATTAAATCGGGCCCAGGTGCTTTCCCTTTTTTGTTGTTTAATTAAAGTCCTAATCTCACTTGCTGTTACTGGGGGCCATTCCTTCGCACCTGATGGCAATATCAGCCTACCTTCCTGGGTACTTCTGTTTCCATTTGTGAAAATAGAAATAAAAAAAGCTTCCCAGACAGTGGCTAGAATAAAACAGGGTACAGGGAGCCATGTGTTTAATCCTTTTGCAATTAAGATCCAGAATTTTTGTTTTGTTTTGTTTTTATGGCCCAGAGCAGACTTTCCCAATCTCTTTTCTGGGACTCAGATTTCTTAAATTTCAATAGTTTTTTATATTCTTTTTTCAATTTCAAAATATTCAGCAAAATACTCTATTTGAGTTCTTAAACAGTCCATATAGGCACCTGATTGATCTTTTGAGAGGCTTACAGTCAGAGTCATACCAATTATTTCTATCATTTGTACCCTATCCTCCGGACTTTGGTGTCACCAAGGAAGGCTTGAAAAAGTAAATTAAATCCATAAAAATTCTGTATTACCTATGTTATTAATTATTTGGAAATCTGTATATCTCGTTTTTATCAAGTCCATTTGTGTTTTCGCTTTTGCTTCAATGGATTCACACCACCTCAGTGATCTTAAGGTGTTATGTGTCTGGGCTAGCGCTAAGTTCTTTACCTTAGATGAGAGACCATAAACATCTAGATGTAATACTGATTGTACAGGATAATTATCACCCCCCAAATAACCCTTCACTTCCAGGGATTCCACTCTTCTGAGTAAGTCAACAGAAGTAACAAAATAGTCTACTACACTTGCCCCTAAATGATTTATACAAGTAAAGTCTCCTTTTCCATCAAACTGTGGGCATCCATTTAATATTATCACATCATTATTTAGTAATAAGGATGCAAAATATCTGCTTGATCGATTGATTTTCTTGTCTTTAGATCTTCTGTAACTCTTAATTGGAAAGACTTCTATCTGAGTTTTATAGCTTTTCAAAAAAGGTCCTCATTTGTCTCCCCAACTCTATCATTAAAATCTCTGGCTAGAAGTACCATGGTTGTAGGATGAACCCTGGCCAAAGATTCCAAGTAGTCCTCTAACTGGGTCCAGCACTGGTATATTTTAAATTTATGAATATATGGTGGGAGATAGATGTTCACCAGAATTACAGAAAACTCCATAAACTTCAGAAATAATACCATTGTGTAAGAAGGACAATTAGATAACTCAGTAACCCTAAGTTTGAGCAGTACTGAGATCAAACTAATCAACCCTCCAGAGCACCTTCCACTTTTCCCAGTGTCAGCTACATGTAAAAAATACGGGGTGAAGCCGGAGAGATAAACCCACATTTCCTGAAGTAGTATTAGGTCAAATTTGCTCAGGAATCCTTTAACATCACTTAACCTCATCGTAGCAGCCCACCAAGTCATGTTCCAGGATAATGCTCTTGTCAGTCCTTTTTTTCTTTAGAGGTTGGCTCCCCAGCTGAACCATCCAGAAATCTGTGACTGAAAGGACTCAAGAGCAGAGCTGGTTTCTCATTCCATGAGGGCCTGTTTAAAGGCATCTCGACTGAGCAGGACTGTTCATGTGGTTTATGATCAACTTGTGTTTTAATGTCATATAGAGTAGTAGTCGACCTTTGTAATCTCTGAATCATAACGCCCTGATCTCTGAGTGGGAGGGCACCAAAGGATGCTAATAAGCTCTCTTCAGTGCCCTTAATTTCAACTATATTAGTACCATTATTTACTATAGTAGCCATGTTTGGCTGTGGGGAGGTAGCTGTTAATAAAGGGTCATTTTTGAAGTGGTGGTTCTTCAGGTTTCCAAGGGTGCTTTGGATTGTTCATAAAATCAGTACACTGCTTAGATGCTGGCTCCAGGGAGGTGAGGTTGATAAAAAGTTCACAGTCATCTTCTAGTTGACTGGGCTTGGGGGGGGGGATGTTCTTTTCTGTTTCTCCTTAGCTGAGATGAAACCTCCAAATTCCTTAAGATTTTGTCTTCCCATTTTGATGTAATGACTGTACCGGGAACAGCTGAAATTTTATTAACTACTCCTGCATTGAGAATAGTAATTTTGGTATCCGTGGGGAATAAAAATGAAATCTAACTCTATCTCCCCCTCAGGAAACCTGGAATTCTTTCCACACATTTTAAGTCAATGGAAGATGGGTGTTTATGTAGCAGATAAGATAAATGTTCTTTAACTTTTCATTTATTCATCCAACTTATCATTTGACCATTTTGTTACTATCAAGCCTAAAACCTAGCAGAACATTAAAACCATAGAAGCCCCAACCAGAATGGACTTAAAAGGGTTGTAAGGGTTAAGGCAGTTATGGAAGAAAGAAAAAAAAAGAAAGAAAGAAAGAAAGAAAGAAAGAAAGAAAGAAAGAAAGAAAGAAAGAAAGAAAGAAAGAAAGAAAGAAAGAAAGAAAGAAAGAAAGAGGAAAAAGCAGACAGGGTGGAAGGTAAATTCTTCCCAATTTCCCTTCTTCTCAGCTTCTCCTTTGCTTTCCCTCTCCTCCAGGCTACTCAAGTTTCTCTTAACTCTACCATGCCTTCACCCTGCCCCACCCTGTCACAGCCTACCAAGGGGAGCGTAACAGAGGGAAGACTATTTCTGTAGCAGCTTTGAGACCAGAAACAGTCTAAAAAGACAAGACCTCCAGTAGCTTACAGTAGCTGTACTATACAAGGAGTAAGAAAACCTCCTCCATGCTGTTTGTAATTGCTGAGAATGCCTTAGATAAGATTGACAAGGGAACTTTCAATAACAGAAAAAAACACCTCCCTCCCTATGTTAACAAAACAAGATAAAAAGCAGACTGCTTCAGTGGGAGACTAAAATCAGTAAAAAAAACCAATTAAAATCATTAAAAACACTTATCTGTGACAGAGCATGGTCAAAGGGCATCTCCTCACATTGAGCAGAAACCAGCAGCCCCCTGATTCTTAGTCAAGGTAATTGTTTATATTCTTCCGTATATTAATTAGGCATAGATGTTTGATAATACTGGACTTTGCTACGTAATTGTATCAATTGGAATTTTAACGTTTTTACTGTTATACACAATATGTAATGTTCAATGCTCCCTCTAAGCTGTGGAATCTTGTGAGCAAAAATTCTACTTTGCAAGCTACTGGTATTAAAGTTGTAAGCGAGCAATTTGGCTACTGCATGAATTAGTTTGCTCTGGAGCCATTCTTCCTGAGCTAAGACAAAAATGTGTGAGCCAGAGGCTAAGAAACTATGAGCTAGCTCACACTAACTCAGCTTAGAGGGAATACCGGTAATGTTATATTTTTCTCAGATTTATGTGGCAATACAGGAATCACTTATTTGGTTTCCAATTAATGGGGAGGTTAAAACAAACTGAAGAAGATCACTTTTTGAAATGAGTAGTACCTGGGAGTAGGGATGGGCATGACCAGCTCATAAACCAGCTCATGAACCTTTGTTTGTGATTAATTTTGGCCAGTTCAATTCAATTCATGAATTGAAGTTTGCAAACTGCAGCCTGGCCATGAACCTCCACACACTTTTAAGGCAGTTTGTGGGGGGTTGTGGGGAGCAAAAAGCTTTCTCCTCCCTGCAAAAGCCACTAAAAACTGGAAACAGCTGAGCCGTGGGGGCAGCTGCTCCTGCAGCTTAGCTATTTCAGGCTCAAACAGCTGTTTAAAGGAGCTTTCTTTGGCAGACAGCTGAGCCATGGAAGCAGCCCCTTTAAACAGCTGAGATGCGGGAGCAGGCTGCTCCTGAAGCTCAGTTGTTTCAATTTAAACAGCTGAGCCATGCTCAGCTCAGTTGTTGAGATCTGAAAAAGCTGAAACCAGGGAGCAGACTACCCCTGTGTCTCAGCTGTTTCGGACATGAACCTGGTTCGTTTCATGCGCAAGGTGACTGAATTTGTCATTCGGTTTGTGGTTCATCGATGAACCACAAACTAAACTGAATTTTTGTGGTTCATGCTCATCCCTATCTGGGAGCTCATTTTATGCAACTTATCTAACCCTCATATCTATGTAACCTTCAAATGTGTGTTTAAGTGGTGTTTTGGATACTGTTCCATATAGTATTGTTATTATTTAACCACTGAATACTTTTTTGAAGTGATGATGGGACCTATTGTTGTAATACATCATTGGATTTTTGTGTTTATTATATGAAAGCATGTATACTACATTATTTTTTATGCATGGTTATTATTTTTGTTTAAGCTTTGTAGAGGTCTTAACTGCGTAGTTTCTTTCTTGTGTGCTTTTGTACTGAGACCTCTCTCCCCTTTTCTGTTATTGATATAGCATGGCCAGGGATCCTGGTTTGATCCCCACATAAGGAGAGTCAAGAAGTAGGCAAAAGCCTTGGAGGTGATGTTTTGCCCCCACCAATGGCAAGGGTCTGGCAGGGAGGGGCATGGAGCTAATCTCATCTGCTCACAAACAAATAGATTGGGACAGAGTTGTAGAACACTCTCAACTTTACTGAACAGCAAATTGGGATGAGGTCCAATGAGTGGGATTGCCCATTCCCTCTGTCCGGTATGGTACCTTTGCCTTTGTGAGTTAGTCCTGGGAACATGGGAAGAAAGGCTGAGCTGCTCCTAGTGCACAATACACGTGAGTGCAGTGGCTTGCTGGCTAAAAGGCTGCCTGAGGTGGAATGCTCCAGGAGCTGGGCTGTAACTGGTGACTGAGCAGAGTGGCAGAAACATCATCGGTCATGCTCCTAGGTCTCCCTGTTGAATCAATACTTGTGCAGTCATGGAAAACAGAACAGATGCTGTGCCAGCCACAGCCATGCCTGTGGGACCCTGGCAGGGTCTGTGGTTCCATCCCAATGGGGGGACTCTGTTTGCTAGGGAACCCCGCTCTGGGCAATGCTGTAGCCATCCAAATTACATTTACTGAACCTATGAGGAAGTGTTCTGCAACTGCTCCATCCACTGCTGCTGCTGTGTTGGGCATTGATTCTGCAAGGCAATTGGTCCCATGGTTGCCTGGCCAGCTGATCCACAGAGAGCAGTGGGGCAGCTGCCACATACCCCAAACCACAGTAGAGTCCTGTGTCCCACTTGGGGGAGGGAGCTTCCTGGCAAAGGAGTGTGCTAACAGCTCTGTCACTACCATGCACACACAGTGCTAGCCTTGGGGGTGGGAGACAACACTGATTTCTGCCCCTGTTTGCCTTTAATTTTCCCTTTGAGTTGAGCTTCCAGAGATAGGAGGATTAGGGTTCTTAAAGAGACAGGTTAGGCAAATGGCATGGACTTTGCTTTCTCCCTTGGGTGTTAGTGCTAAATACTTCATCAGTGGTCCTAAGTGTGATCTCTGTCACTCTCCTGCCTTCAAAGGGCAACACTGTGCCTTCTAAGGGTGCATGGCAGAGATCTTTGAGGCAGAGTCCTGTGCCACATGCTCTGCATACTGAACTATGGAGTATCCTGGCTGGGGTTTATGTGGTGGTGGCAGGGGGGATGTGATTGGGTGCTGGAGAGGGGGTTTGGCCACTGCTGGGAGGGGATGGTTGGTCGGGGCTGTAATCGGCAGTGTGTGCTTCACTGGGACTTTGGGGGAGGACTGCACCTGTGGGGGGGGGGGCTTGACCTGTACCATTATGTGGGTACTGATGGTCTATGCCTTGGTTAACTACACCATGGTATAACTTCCCACTGGTTTGTGGGGTATTCTTAGGCTGGGGTGGCTTGGGGAGCTAACTCCTGCCACATCCCTTTCCTCATTGTCACAGTGGCTTGTACTGACATTGTTTCACAATGTCAGCTCCTGGCTTGGATGCTGTGCCAGTGCATCTCAGAGATATGTTATCAGAGCATCTTTTTGGCTTCCTATACCCCTCCCCCATGCTGGACTTCACTGATTGCACATTTTACAATTCCTCTATTTTCCTTTCTATAATTACTCCTATAGATCCGGTTAGGATTATGAAGTTAATTATTGAGCAATTAGAATATCATAAATGAAGTTAATACAGTTAATAAATGTAAGAAAGACTTCATTGATCCGACTTGAAAGTATCATTCTAAAAAATACTGCAAAGAATTGAATCCATCCTTGTTTGGCTTTTCTGTGCATTTCTTGCTTCCTCACTGTTGGTGCCACCTTCACCTGTTGGTGCCACTTTCTTGGGAGTAAGCCCCACTGAATAGACTTAATGAATTCTGAGTAGAAATGCTTAGGGTTGCTCTTTGAGGGCTTTCCCACATTCTCATTTTACTTGCTTGTAAGTTCCTGTTTCTTCATTTTTAAAAAAATCCCATGTGTGTTTTCCTCCCTCTAGTGGTCAATTTAATATTACATCAGTTTATGTCTGACACATCTCTGTGCAGATTTAAACTGCAGGTTTTTATCTGGACATAATGCAGTGTAATATTGAATTAACCACTAGAGAGAGCACGGAAAACACCCCGAAGAAACAGAACTTACAAGTGAGGGAAAAGAGAATGAGAAAAACCCCTCAGTCTCCAATTATCATGACTAAACTATTTTGGGTTGTTAGCTGTTTGGCTTGTAAGGTGGTTTTATTTTGAGACATTTTAAATGATCATTATGCATTTTAATTTTCCAATTAAAACTGGACATTTCTTGTTGTTATTTTGATGGAATCATTGTCGTTGCTATGGCTTATTCACTAATACAATAAAGACTGAGACTGAGGCTAAACTTTTTTTGATTATCAAAAACTATTAAATGACATTTCAGTCAGATTCCTTTTCATGGGCTGTCACATATTCATCATTTTCTTATTATAAGTGTCCTTGATGTGGAACAGCACTGGATGAATTTCAGAACTCTTCCTCTGGCGTAGCAAACAGGCTATAATGGCCTCTCAAAACTGAAAAGGGCTCACATGACAAAAGGGGGGGAGCCCTAAGATCATTACAATCAGTAAGGATATAATTTTTTTCTCAAGGTATCCAGATCTTTAAGACTTTAGTCAGGGCCGGCCACAGCTTTTTTTGCACACTAGGTGAGGATACCGTCTGACGCGCCCCCCCCCCCCCCACCGGGCCACCCCATTTTCAAACCAAAAAACTTTTGTGCGTCCACCAATTTTCAAACCTAAATGCATTTTAGGAAGAATGAAATACACAAAATTTGAAATTGCTAATTTCTTTTTTTTAATTGTGAGAAAAAGTAATGCAAGCTCTGATTTTCTCTCTCAAACAGAAAAACACAAATCACAAAGCATTTTGAAAAATCTTGTTAATTGTGATGCTGAAATTTAAGTCTCTTTAGTGTTTCCATTTCAGGCACATCATATTCTGACCCTAACCCTCATCCTGGCTTGAGTTCAGTGGCACCTTTAAGATCAACATATGAGCTTTTTTGTGCACAAACACTCTTCTCAGGACAGTCCAGGATGGATCTCCTAGTCCCAGGTATCCCAAGCCACCACATCCACCAACACAGCTCCAAAGGAAAAAGGAGTATTCACCCAAGCCTTGTAACATAGCAAGCCATAGCCTTAAGATTTCAGAGAATAAGGGAGGATTCTTGACTACACGTCTCTCGAGTCCAGCAGGCCCTTGACTTTCCAGAAAACCAGGATCTTCTACCCAGGGGTTATTTTATTAAGGGACAGTTCCTGCATACATACATAACTTTTTAAAGAGAGACATGTAGTTACTAAACCGTGCCTGTAAACCAAGGAAGTGAATGTACTTATTCCATTCTTCTCAGCCATTCATCCAGCACTTATGCTGGCTTACCCATGACAGTAAAAAAAACCAAAACACACACAGAGAGAAATACCTTCAAAGGAAGGTGGGGCTGGAGAAGGGAGAGCCCAGACAGAGAGGCCATTGGCCCAGACTCCCCTCACTCCCCAGGGGCCAGTCCCTGAGGAGAGGGTATAGGGGGGAAGCTGTGGTCAGCCCACCCCCAGCTAATCCTTTATTAGGCCGGCCTAGGGAAGGCCAGGGAGGAAGGACCAGACCAATCCCACAAAGCCATGGGAGAGGTGGATCTGGGTGAAGGCAAAGATCTTGCTGTACTATGTGGCTCTTCCTGGGCTGAGACTCATAAAAAGGAAACACTGGAGGTGCTACAGCCCCAGACTCCATTCCAGCACTGAGAGATCCAGATATCCTCCTTTCCCCAGTTTATCCCCACAAGGACCCCATAAGTTAAGTGAGAGAGGGTGACTGAGCCATGGCCACTCAGCTCTCCTAGAAGATAGTCCAATACTCAAATCTCTGGATCAAACTGGCTCTCATATATGCGTAAAGTGATGCATTGTTCAGATCTTTTAAAAATATTTTTTTATTTTACCATTTAAGGGGGTACAAAATGAAAAAGGAGCAAGGGAAAGGTGAGACGCATAAAACATCATTTGTTAAAACACATTTTCAGTGTTCAGTTCTTAATTGGTTATGGATTAGTGGAAATCACACAAAAAGTGCCTTAAATTAAAAAAAATTAACTTCACAAGAATGGTTTTGAAAGAGAACAACAAAATTTCTGTATTTAAATAAAATGATAACACCGGAAGAAATTTCATACAGTCTTTGTCATAATCTTTATGATGAGGCTCTGGAAAATATCGCTACTAGCTAGTTTCCCTTCGATATCTTTCTGATTGATGTCAGAGAGTAATATTTCATGGGTGCGAGTTTGCCTTACAAGCGTTATCAGGTATGCTTCCTTCAGGGTTTTGATCTTCCCTTTGATTTTTTTTTTTTGTTAGAACAGACTGTACGAGGCATTTCTAATATATTTGAATGCCATTTCCAATCTGTGCCAAAACATTATGTCCCAAAGTTTCCTCAGTGACAAGCGAACAATGTGTGTGTCAAGATCGGATTTTAATATTTAAAACCCTCACTGAAACCTTTACCTTGCGCTGGAGTGCTGGTCAGACTGTTGAAAATGAAATTGCTTGAAGCTCACTGAGAGCTTTACTCAAGGGCTTTCCTGAAATCTTTATAAAATGGTCTTTGGTATTCATAATGCCCTTAAGAAAGAATAGAGTTTTCTCTGTGCATTTATTGTGGGTAAAGTAAACTGCAGAATTTATAATCTCACATTGTCGTTCAAGAAATCAGAATATATTGCATTTCTGAACATGAGGCTATCTTATGCTTAGGCAGCTCAGTATTTTCTGTTCTGGCTGACAGTAGACTTTGATGATAAGGATGCATGACATTTTATATACCAATGGCCAGTCACTCTTCGCATTCTCCAGTCTTCCTTCCGCAGGAGCTCCCATGAGAGCTTTGTGATATCATCTTCCTCCGTTTGTCAGAAGCCCTCCCACAAATAGAAAAGTGAAAGGGTCTACACCAATGTTCCCTCTAAGCTGAGTTAGTGTGAGCTAGCTCACAGTTTTTTAGCCTCTGGCTCACACAGTTTTGTCATAGCTCAGGAAGGATGGCTCCAGAGCAAACTAATTGATGCAGCAGCCAAATCACTTGCTCACAACTTTGATGCCAGTAGCTCACAAAGTAGAACTTTTGCTCACAAGACTCCACAGCTTACAGGGAACATTGGTCTACACCTAGTAGAATAAGCAAAAGAAGGTACTTGCCTCAAGGAGCTTACAGTTGTTGTTGTTACTGTTATTATTATTATTATTATTGTTGTTGTTGTTATTATTATTATTATTATTATTATTATTATTATTATATTGAATTTCTCAATCACCTAATCCCTGTAGGACAACAAGGCTCTAGGTGATGTTCATTATTTTTAAAAAAAACAATTAGAAGCATTTTAAAAACAATTTTAAAAAATCTATGCATAAACCTCAGATGGCACTATAATATACATTTTTCTCCAACCCACTCTGGACTGTGCTTTCTTCTCATGGGGGGGGGGGCTGAAGACGATGACGACGGCCCAAAAAGGAGGGGCAGAGAAGAAGAAGAAGAAGAAGAAGAAGAGATTGGATTTATACCCCGCCCTTCACTACCCAAAGGTGTCTCAGAGCGGCTTACAAACTCCTTTCCCTTCCCCTCCCCACAACAGACACCCTGTAAGTTAGGTGGGGCTGAGAGAGCTCTTGACAGAAACTGCTCTTTTTCAAGAACAGCCCAAGGTCATCCAGCCAGGTGCAAGTGGAGGAGTGGGGAATCAAACCCGGTTCTCCCAGATTAGAGTCCGTGCACTTAACCACTACACCAAACTGGCTCTCTAAAAAGAGAAAATGTATGTGACACTTCCTCCAAGACA
Source organism: Gekko japonicus (assembly GCF_001447785.1). Lineage (NCBI taxonomy): Eukaryota > Metazoa > Chordata > Lepidosauria > Squamata > Gekkonidae > Gekko > Gekko japonicus. Next base: position 17,843 of record NW_015161993.1, on the reverse strand, counting down.
TGTATATACGCAATTAATTCAGGGTCCATTTTGTTCTTTATTTTTATTTCATTTGTATAGTTATGACACCTGTTTGGATTATTGGGATTATTTTATTAATTTCCATTAGTTTTGTCAGGAAACATATCTTTCCATATACATGGGGGGGGGGGTTGTGTTCCATTCAGTTGGGTTAAATTTTTGAGCACTTGCATCTTTGTCTTGGGGATTTTGCCTGCCAAATTTCAGGCAGATAGGAAATCGGTAAGGAATTAAATGAACTTTTGTGTGGAGTTTTCCCCCTTTTCTGAGATCTTCAAGTGTCTATTTTGAAATAAAAATTGAGCTCTTGGGTGAAAGAAGCGACCTCATGCCCTCCCATCCCTTATATCTATGTGCTCTGGGGTTTGAAGCATTTTCTGTCATCTGGGAAATGCTGTGTGCAGAAATCCTGTGGGGATGATCCACTTGCACAGAACATTTGCTAAACGTTCTGCCGGGAATATGTTCCTGTCAGCTAGACTGTCTTCAAAGCTACTTGCTTCTCTTACTGTACACCCCACACTCAGCTGCCCTGGAAATTTTGCAGTGATACCTCAGAGAAATTATCATTCCCAAAGACCATCTGAGATTGGGCAAAGGTCATCAGTTTCTAGCCATACCATTAATTCTATTAAAGAATTTAGAGGGGAATTTGGTTTGGATTTTGATTAATTTCTGGGTCCACATCCCTAAAACACATCCATTTCCCCAAAAGGCCTGATTAAAAAAACAAAACAAAAGCAAGGCTCTGCAGCCTTTCTGAAAGTCAAGGAAAGAAGAAGTCCTCCGTTTCAAAAAGAGGTCATTATACAGCCTCAGGCTCACAGCTGTAAAGGTCCCCTTTCCAACGGCTGATGTTTGTGTTTCATGGAGAAGTGGTAATTGAAGGAGGACCTGGTTTGCCAAGTGAAGATGGTGGGTTGATACGGGGAGAAAGATGACAGGTGGCAGGGGCAGAGTTAAAGGTGTGGGTAACAAGATGATAGCTGGAGCACTAAGGAGAGGCTGAACTGTTGGGGAAGTTTAAGTTTTAAAAAATACAACTATGGAGGGGAGAGTGGTAGTGTAAATGGACAAGCAGAGCTTTTTTGCTTTCTCATAATACTAGAGAGCACTCAAAGAGATTATGGGTAACAGATTTGGGATGGGAAAAAGGCAAGTACATCTTTACTGAACAACAGGCTTGCCAACCTCAAGGTAAGGCCTGGAGATCTCCCAAAATGACAGCTGATTTCCAGACTACTCAGATCAGGTTGCTTTGAAGGGTGGACTGACTCTACGGCATTACAACCCACTGAGGTCTCTCCCCACACCCTGCCCTCTTCAGGCACCACCTCCAAATCTCCAGGAATTTCACAACCCAGAGTTGGCAACAATTAATGAAATTGTACAGTTCACTGCCAGTGAATGCAGTAATGGCTACTACAATAGATGGCTTTAAAAGAGGTTAGAAATATTTATAGGGGGTAAGTCTATCCATGGCTATCAGACATAATGATTAAAAGAAACCTGCATGTCCAGGGGTGGCAAACCAATGACAAAACTAGGAGGTATCATTGGGGGAGGCTTCAGCCTCTACACTAGGGATGTGCATTTGGATATTTCCAGTCCAAATATATATCTAAAAATTTTTTACCATATTTTCTGGATATATTCCGGTTTCCGGCTGGTATCTGGGATTTTGGTATCAGTTTGGTATCAGCTTGGTATCAGTTTGCTGGGTTGGTTTGGCTTGGATTGTGCTTTAAAATTAGCTCTATTGTTCTTGCAAGTTGCAACATTGTGTTCTTTGCTGAATTTGGTTTGTGTTGGATTCTCAGGGTCAACATTGGCTTGGATTCTCTGATTTGACATTTGGTGGGCATGCAACTATATTCCTAATTAAATCTGTTTGGCTTGGATTCTCTAGTCTGATATTGGAGTGGGTCCTCTGATTTGATATTTGTTGTATTAGGCTTGCACAGTGTCCTATGCTTCTGCTGGGATTCCCAGGTTCTGTGTTGGTTGAGAGCCAGCTTGGTGTAGTGGTTAAGAGTGGTGGACTCCCCACTCCTCCACATGAAGCCAGCTGGGTAACCTTGGATCAGTCACAGTTCTCTTAGAACTCTCTCAGCCCCACCTACCTCACAGGATGTCTGCTGTGGGGAGAGGAAGGGAAGGTGATTGTGAGCTGCTTTGAGACTCCTTTGGCAATTAAAAAGGCCAACGCTATGCTGGGGATTATTAGGAAGGGAACTGAAAACAAATCAGCCAGTATCAAAATGCCCCTGTATAAATTGATGGTACGTCCTCATTTGGAGTACTGTGTACAGTTCTGGTTACCACACCTCAAAAAGGATATTATAGCATTGGGGAAAGTGCAGAAAAGTGCAACTAGAATGATAAAAGGGTTGGAACACTTTCCCTATGAAGAAAGGTTAAAATGCTTGGGGCTCTTTAGCTTGGAGAAACGATGGCTGAGAGGTGATATGATTGAGGTTTATAAGATTATGCATGGGATAGAGCAGGCTGAGAAAGAAGTACTTGTTCTCCCTTTCTCACAATACAAGAACTTGTGGGCACTCAATGAAATTGCTGAGCAGTTGAGTTAGAACAGATAAAAGGAAGTACTTCTTCACCCAAAGAGTGATTAACACATGAAATTCACTTCCACAGGAGTTGGCAGCAGCTACAAGCATGGACAGCTTCAAGAGGGAATTAGATAAGCATATGGAGTAGAGGTTCATCAGTGGCTATTAGCCACAAGGTATAGATAGGAACTCTCAGTCTGGGGCAAGTGATGCTCTGTATTCTTGGTGCTTGGAGGGGGGCAACAGTGGGAGGGCTTCTAGTGTCTTGGCCCCACTGCTGGACCTCCTGATGGCACCTGGTATTTTTGGCCACTTTGTGACAGAGTGTTGGACTGGATGAGGCATTGACCTGATCCAACATTGGCTTCTCTTATGTTCTCTTATGTTCTTATGTAGTGGAGAGCACAGTACAAAACCAACTCCTTCTTCTCCTCCTCCTCCTGGCTTGCTGGTTCTTTTTGCATTGGGAGGCTTCTGGACAGTGTTTGCTTTGCTTGCTTTTGTATTTTTGGTTACTTGTTTGAAAGCTTTGAACCCCCCCCCCAAAAAAAAAACACAACAACAACAACAACGGAAGATGGCTAGGGGCATCTTGTTCAGGGGCCCATAGAACTGGCCCTACTGATCCAGTTCACTTGTAACTTGGGGGTGATTTGGTAGATATGCACCAGCAGCTCTGCTACAATTTTAATGCTATTAGCTCAAAAACCAGCCCCTCCAGGCCCACAGAACTATTCCCTATAGGAAATAATGGAGCGGAATAATATTGGAATCCTGAAAAAACTAGATCTGAATACCAAATTGGTATTTGATGTCTGAATAACTGGGAATACCAATATTTTTTGGTTTCCTGATATTTAGACCCAGGAAATACTGTGGTGGACATCCCAACTCTATGCCCTGTTTGTAGGTCCTCCAGGGCAACTGGTTGGACACCATGTGAAAACAAGATGCTGGGTTAGTTGAACCCCTGGCCTGACACAGCAGGGTACCTCTTGTTTTCTTATGATCCTGACATGAGTGAACTGAGTGATGTAGAACTTTTGTGGGACTTAATTTGTCAGCTAAAATATGTAGAATAGAATGCATGTTTTATAGATTAAAATATTGATTTAGATAACTAGCAGTTTCAAGTAACATAAATATCTGTGTTTGTTTCAGCAGGTTCTAATAGACTGCTTATGAAGCCATGTTAAAAATGTTTTTCAGGCTCAGGAACCAAGCCACAGAACTATTATATATAATTTTATACCACTCAGGGAGGGGAGAGCAGATTGCCTAAAAAAGGCCCATGAGGTCATGACTGCAGAGGAATTTCACTTGAAGATCCAAAGGGCTATTTGCTGGACCACACCGGTTGCTCTACCCTAGAAACAGAAATCTGGGAACACTTTTAGAGATCCATTTCTAGAAAGCCAGATTTTGCTAATAGATTTCACTTGGCGGGCTGCCAACTTTGAAAGTGCAGCCTCTGAGATATATTTCTTTTTACTTAGGGCTCATTAGCAAAAAGCAGCTGTTGGTTCATTCACTATTAATGTCAGCTATAATGAAAGACACCCACTTGTGGGCAGAGGTGAATTTGGAGAGAGAGTATGTATAAAAAGGACACTGCACCAAACTGCAGAGCATCCATCAGACTGACTGGGTTGTAATAAGATCCAATTTGATGCAACCCTTCAGGGAATGTTTACAAGATGTCACACATGTCATCATTCTCTGAGATAAGCAAGTGTGATACTTGTACACAAATGGCAAAATAGATGGTAATATGGATCTCTACGGTAGGGGTTAGCAATTGGCGGATCCATGGGTATGGCCGGTTATTTGGTTATCAATGCAGAAGCAAAAATGGGACATGTAAAAAGTATAGTTGTGGTCATGAGATGTGCTAGCTGGCTAGTTTAGGAAGTGGAAGTTAAGATGTTGGCCATTCTCCCCACCATTCTCAAAGTAGACCTCCAGCAAATTAGTCTCTGTAGAGAGCAACATAAATACATTATAATGTGTGCAATTTTCTTATTAAAATGGGCCTTAACCATTCCCCCTGTTCTCTTGGGAAATCCCATTATACTGTAAGTGAGGGTCTAAAAAATTACAGAATTTTTGGGAAACTGTGAATTTGAATGTTGAGGTTCTGTTGTGATTTTTATTTATTTATTTCTTAAAGCATTTGAACTAGTCATGCCGTGTGTTTCCCACTGCTGAAGGCAGCTTACAAGTTCAAATGGAAAACATACAGAATACAGTAAAACCCCATGTAACCACCCCCAAAATATTTTAGGAAGCTGGTAGAGATGTCAAGAAATTCTCAAATGTGCTGGCAAATATCGAGGCCAACTGAATGCCTTTGGCAAAGGATCACAATTAATCCTCTTTTTTTCATTTATGGCATTTCCGAAGACCTTTCAGAAAGAGCCCTTGTTTTCCTCCAAGTAACTCTCCCACCATTCTTGGTTTATTTTTGAAAGTATCAAATGCTTTGCCTTATTAACAGCAAGAACAGGAAGTCTGAGCAAGGGAAAGGGACAAGACTAATAGCTAAAAGGAGGAATAAGTAATTTCCATGCCTCATTGCTCTGTGAAAACTCTCAGACCTAGCCTCCAGTTCTCCTTGTTTCAGTTTAACTAGAAAAAAATTCTAAAATCAGTTCTGGAATTGGATTGTGCACAGTTTGTTGGAGATTTCAGTCCCTTCAGTTTGTTCACATTTACCCTGGTCCACATTACAGATTGGCACATATGCATGGATGAAACACTGTAGTAAAGCAATCCAAATTAAATATGCTGAAGTACCTACTGGCTTGGTTTGTGTTGTGATCATGTTGCATGTTCCTGAACATTCAACATGCTATACAGCTTACATGAAAACATCTCAGACATGTCCATCTTGGAAATACCACCACTGTGCATGCACACATTAGCCACATGTACCTTCTGTTCTGCTGCTACCATGCACCACTAACAACAACTTTTTAATTAGGAAGATGAGATAGGAATACAATAGCTAGATTCAAGTCCAGCAGCACCTTAGAGACCAACAAGAATGGGGGGGGGGTATAAGCATTCAAGATGCAAAATTCCCTTTTTAGACACAAGTATTAATTAATTACTTACTTACTTAATTAATTAATTATTGTATGTCATTGTGTGTAGAATAGCCAGGAGATCCTAAGATTGTCTGGCAGCCAGCTCTTTTAGCGTTGTGCACCACTAGGTGGCAAGGTAGACTTATTTTTAAGACAAGAGACATTTCAGAGGTGTGCACAGCTGGAAGAGGTTATTGCGGTGTCTGAAAAGATGCTGTTCAGTCCTCCTGTCCCTCCTCCAGGTATGCAATACCAGGATGCTAAAGAGCCTGCAGCAATAAGTGAATTGAACAAAAGTCTAAACAACTCTCTGTAACTTTAAAATACATGCTTCACTGAACTACGTGTAGGTTTTTTTTTAATATCATGTGAAAAAGGTCTGTAGATTTGGGGGGAGGTGTGAATACACAAGTTACAAAAGGATCCTCAATTTTTTTACCAGTTACCTCCCATTTCATTATCTGCAATTTCAATTTTTTTATTATTTAATTTAATTGACACTTTAAAAAAAGTAGTTTGCTTCCCTTCCACTATATGTTTAAGTGGCGGGAGTTTCAGAAGACATTTGATTTCATGCTGGCCATGGCCCACTTTATCAGTGGAATTTCAGATTTCCAAAATGTTAAATTGCAAATTAATAAAATTATACAAAACTCACTCTTCCTCCTCCTAAACAAATAAAATCCAAAACAGCAACATTCATTCTTTAGTTAAACCTTGCAATGTAAAAAAATAAGTCAATTTTCTACTGTCTGTTTCGTTGAGGGTGCTGCTGGACATACCTAGATTGGCAGATCTTCAGGTCCTGGCTGAGTTCTCTGGTCCTTCTGTCTAGGTCTTAGTCATCAGTTTTCTGGGTTCTGGTTTGGTTCAGTTGCACTTCCTTTTCTATAGTTATTAAACACCTTAGGCCATTTTATTTATGTAAGAGTGATTTTCCTGTAATACTACCTAGGAATACTTGCAGTTCTTCCTTTTGTCTGCGATTTTAGATTATGCTTGACGGTTGTGTGAGTGAAATGGTGCTTGTGGAAGTATACCTTCTAGCACACTCCTTTCTATTGCAGTCTGCTGTGTGTTGCCCCTCCCCCATTATACCCATTAGGGGTCTGAACCTCAGTAATAGTATAAGGGGATGAAGTGGGGACTATAATGGAAGGGAAGAAAAGCCCAAAATCTCACCCCATTTTCTGATACCAGAAGTGTCTTCTGCCAGTAGGAGCCGTGGGTAGATCTAAGCCCATATATTTTACCACAAGATCACCACATGTTTCTGAAAGAGATATCTAAGGACAACTACACAAATGGTGGTTTTCTCTCATCTGGACTTATATAGCTTTTCTTAGTGTTGAAGGAGGCAATAAAATAAATATATTTTCCTTCTTACCTAAAAAGAGAAGGGGGGGGGAAATGGATGTGCACTTGAAAGAAACATGACTTTTCAATGAAAAACTAGAGAGCACAAAACCAAATGTCTGATCCTTTCATTTATTTTATTTATGTTTCCTGAAATATATATGTGAGTGTTTATACTAAGTAAAGGGAATGTGGGAATTGATGAAGGATAAACAAAGTGTATGTACAGGAAACATAAATATTTGGCATCTTTATAGCAATATGAACTGAAATAGCTTTTTGAAAAATGTGTATGAAGGCAAAAATCAAAGCTGTGAGTTAAATTTGCAAACTTTTGCCTTTCCTGAAAATATGTATGGTGGTTAAGCATTGGAGAAATGATAATGGGTGACTCCAAGAATCAATATGAAAAGATTTCCCCAAATACAGAACTAGTTCCCATCTAGGGAACATATTGCTCTCCTGTCTGTTAGGTAACCTCTGGGAATGAGTGTGTGGACTTGGTCCATTTCAATTATTACAGAGATGTTTATCGCAAAAGCTACATCTCTGTTTATCCATTTGTTTCTGGCCAAAGGACAAAGACAGGGTGAGCTGTTATTAAAACTCCTTCTGGATATCCTTCCCCCCAGAAGACAACTGAAAGTAACTCCCTTGTGTGAATTTAATTCTGAAGCAAAGAAAATCAAGTATTTCATTTGGGCTTTAAAACAAGGAAGTGATGTTGAAATGTATATCTTCAGGGCTATTTTTGGGCAGGAACGCACAGGAACGGAGTTCCAGCTGGCTCCCGAGTTGGCCACGCCCAGCAGGAACTCATTAGCATAATAGGCCACACTCAACAGCAGGAACTCATTACGATTGGCTACATTAGGAGTGTGGCCTAACATGCAAAGGAGTTTCTGCTACAAAAAAAGGCCTGGGTTTTGACGACAAACAGGGTAAAACAGAATAAGAAGCAAAAGGTGGGTGTGGCTGGATGACTACATGTCTGGTAACATGGGGGTGCGGCCTAATATGCTAATGAGCTGTGTTGTCAGGGGTGTGGCCTAATATGCTAATGAGTTTCTGCTGTTGGGTGTGGTCTATTATGCTAATGAGTTCCTGCTGGGCTTTTTCTACAAAAAGAGCCCTGTATATCTTCATTTAACACCTCTGAAACAAACTGTGAGAGGCTATATTCCTAGTCATATTGGGGAGCCACTCTGGACTTGACTCCAAGAAGCCTCAGTACCAAATGAAGTTAAGGATTTGGAAACATTAAGGGAATAGACCTAGCTTAATTTTGGACGGAAGGTTACATTAGAGAAAGAAAGTCGTTTGTTTTATGTTTCCCAGCAAAGACATTTTGAGAAAGGAAGTATGTCTACAAGAAAGTGCTGGTCACCTTACAGCACAATCCTAAATAGAATAGACTCCAGTAGACTTAGAAGGATATAATTCAAATATTTATACCTCACCTCTCTTTCACATCTGTTTATTCAAGATCATGTTCACTTGCAATTAAAACAGGTTGTCTCTTTCTTCCACCTCCCCCCCAACCACACATCACAGCAGACTTATGGAGACCCTGTAGGGCTTTCAAGGCAAGAGATGGTTAGAGGCGGCTTGCCATTTCCTGCCTCTATGTAGCAATCTGGTATTCCTTGGTGGTCTCCCACCTAAGCAGGGTTGGCCTCACTTAACTTCCAAGATCTGACAAGGTTGAGCTAGCCTGGGCTCAAGGCCGCAGGGCTCTGTTTCTGCTGGTGTTGGTGGCAAGTGCTGTCAAATTGCTGCCAACTTATGGTGACCCCATAGAGGTTTCAAGGCAATAGATGTTTGCCATTGCCTGCCTCTGCGTAGTGATCCTGGTATTCCTTGGGGGTCTCCCATCCGAATACTAACCAGGACTGACCTTGCTTAGCTTCCAAGATCTGATGAGGCTGGGCTAGCCTGGGCTATACAGATCAGGTCCTATCTCTGCTACACTCAGTTAAAAGTTAGATGTTGCAGGGGAGGGGAAACTGCCTTAAACAGTCTTCCAGAGAATACTTTAGCCACCATGGATGTGGAATCTCTGTTTACCAACATCCCACACAAGGGTGGATTACAAGCCATAAGGAACATGAGGTCTGAGAACACCACAGCTGACTCTGCTACCAAACGGTGCCATTTTATTCTCACCCATAATCACTTCAAATCGGGTAACAACTTGTTCCTTCAGATCAATGGTGCAGACATGGGAGCCCACAGACATATGGAGGCCTGATTCGAACTGTAACTGTGGCATGCAGGCAGAGGGACTTAAGCACTCTCCTCGGAATAATCTTTATTTTTGCTCTGAGATGATCCCATGAAGGCACTGTATGTTTCATTGGAAAAACATTTGCATACCTATCAGTACATTTAAGTTTCCTGAACTGGATATACAGCAGAAGCTCCTTGGAGCGGTTTCAGATTATGAAAACAGTGCAGCAGGGAAAGCTTAAAACCTGTTCCCTTCATACCACATGGTTAATTCCAATCAGGCCTGCATGATCGTGGGAGTAAGGGGACCAGGTCTCTAGGTATAGCATGAAGCCTCACACCACCACTCCCCACTGCTGCAGCTTCCTGGGAGAAATATATTCAAAAAAGGTGCCATTGCAGCAACATGTACCATATGGTATGGTAACAGGGTTGCCAGGTCCCTGCCTTCTGCTGGTGGGGGGATAGAGGCTCTGTTCCTGGATATTCTAAAGTGTGTGTAAAGTGCACATGTCTCAATGACATCACCCAGAAGTGATGTCATCATGCTAGGCATGTTGCAGGGGGGCGCTCTAGCATTCGGTCAAAAACTTTATGGTATCATAGAATTTTTGGCCCAGTGCTAGAGTGTCCCCCAGCGATGTGCCTGGCGCAATGACATCACCTCCAGGTGACAACATCACACTAGGCACACTGGACGTCGGGGAATTCTTCAGGGGGGCTCCCCTTGCTGGCAGCTGGCTGACAGGTGGATTGGAGGGCTGGAAATCGTGGGAACCCCCACCCCCATTGGGAGAATGGCAACCCTATATGGTTACTATAGTGATTTGGGTGACTGCTAGAGCATTACATCAATGTGTGACATTGTTTCCAGTTATATGATTGGAAGTGTGCTCACTGCATTGTATGATGCTCAGCCTTCCCCAAAAAATCTCTAAGGGGGTTTCTTTTCTTTTATTTATTTAAAACATTTTTGTGCCACCTTTCTACCCAATCAGGATCTATGAGGCAGTGGACATAAAAACTTCAAAAACATTCAAACAATTAAAAATACAGTTAAAATATGAAATTCAGTTTAAAACACATAAACAAATAACCCGAGAAGGAGGGCCATTATTGCTAGAAGAACCAAATAGTCTTCATCTGTTGGTGAAAGACACCAATACAGGGATAGATCCTGCTGGTCAGCCGTGTTGGTCTGAAGCAGTACAACAAATGTAGAGTCCAGTGGCACCTTTAAGACCAACAAAGGTTTATTCAAGGTATGAGCTTTCATGTGTATGCACACTTTATCAAAGTGTGTGTGCATACGAAAGCTCATTCCTTGAATAAACTTTTGTTGGTCTTAAAGGTGCCACTGGACTCTGAATTTGTTGTACCAATACAGGGAGACAGACATCACCCTGGGGAGGGAATGCCAAAGTTTTGCTGCAGTGATGGAGAAGGCCCTTTCTCCAGTTGCTTCCCCACAGTTTTGCACTCTGCTTTTAATTGCTGTTGTAGATTTGTTTATATTGTACACTCACTACTTCTTTTATATGCATAACATCAGGGGTCATTTCATAGAAAAAGAGGTGCAGGAGCTCATTTGCACAACTCATTTGCATATGCCACATCCCCTGACATCACCGGACGTGTGTCAGAAGGCAACACCCACTGCTCAGGCTCCACTGGACTCTTT
>NW_015161993.1:0-6642 GCF_001447785.1 Gekko japonicus | reverse complement strand
CATTCCTGCAGGAAATGACCCCTGCATAACATATGTATACTTTATAATGCTGATTTACTGACACATATAACTTTGGAAAATGGTTACGTTTTATGGGAAACACTTGGTGTAAGAAAGCAGAAAATAGCATGGAACTATAGAACCATGGGCTTGATTCAGACAAGGGAGAAAAAAACCTGAAATAGGCTTTGCAGTTAAACAGCAAGCATGAGAATCTGGAAACCATCCTCATTTGGTTTCCTCATAATTTAGTTGATTTTTTTTTTTGCCATTGCTCTGAATTTCATGTCTGTTACATGCTGTTTCAAGGTGTTTCTTCATGGTAACTGACTCTATCCAAAGATTTGGCCAACTTCACTATTAGAATGTAAGATACATACATAAGAGAGAAGCACTGAATCAAGATGTGAGCTTTAACATAGAGAGGGTCTACTTTAAAACAAGACTAGAGTATTTGCAGGGAGGGGAGACTGAATGAAATGGAGCGTAAGCAAGTAGGGTGCTGAAGGGAGCTGGCAACCCTAGTCAGGCAACCCAATGGCAACCCAATGAATCCTTCCTTAAAGGCCAAAATAGGCCTGGAAAGGATCCTGCCTTTTACTGACTGAATCAAGCTTGGAATGCTGTAATTGCCTAGCAACAGCCACTGAGGGAATCTGCTTAAAGCTACAGACAATCTTTTTATCATTTACAGGTGTTTTAAGCCACCCAATTTTATTTTATTTTAGATTTCACATTTTCTGCAAACCTGGGACCCATTTCATGTTTGTACAAAGACCAGTCTTGCCTGTTCACAGCTCCAGTCATTGAATTTAAGTATCCAAAGATTTGGCCAACTTCACTATTAGAATGTAAGATACATACATAAGAGAGAAGCACTGAACCAAGATGTGAGCTTTGAAATAGAGAGGGTCTACTTTAGAACATGACTAGAGTATTTATGGGAAGGGGGAACTCTCTTGCCTTACCTCACTGTCCTTTGCTGTTCAAAGCATATTTTCTCTTAGCCCGATTTTGGCATGGGAAGTCAGCCAGGTTGAGTGAAAAATGCTGAATGAAATGGAGCATAAGCAGGTACAGCACTGAAGGGTACAAGGTTAAGCTCTTCTTGCCTATGTGGTAGAGAAGTTTAAAAATCCATGAAGAAAATACTTGACATGAAAAATCCTTTATGTCTATGGACATATGCTTAGCTAAGGTTAGTGATGATCTTTGTTAAAATGCCAGAAGACTCCATTTTGGTTTTGTTGTGACAAACTAACAGCCTTCAGAAGTTACCAGTCAACAAATTCAGGGGTGTATATATAAGGCCATTGTTAGAACAATCCACAATTTTCCTGGCAAAATACAATGACTGAAGATATCTTTTTTGGGTGTTGAACATTATTATGATGCTCCTGAAAGGCAAGATTATTTGGGTAGCTATAATGCAGATTTATGCTCCAGTTTCTACAGCATTTCATGTTATTCTAGTTCATCATTACAATAGGCTTGGGGGGAGAATAAAACAACAAGCAGTTTTCCTGGAAAAAAATAGAGACCTGAGCTGGAAATGTCATGATCATTTTCAGTATCACAACTACAGCATATGTACTTTAGTATTGCCAATTAAAGGCAAATTATTTTCAATAAATATTAAATGCTTCCAGTCTGTTATAATATTCATTCACAGGAAATTCTTGCCATTAGGGAAGCCACATAGTTTTAACGGAGCCCCCACTGGAGGCAAATTACAGTCCTTGGAAAATCTTGAGTTTCCCAGATGCAGCCCCTGCACATTTCCAGGGTTTTGCCTACAGAATACAGAAATTTGCTTCTTTAAGGGGGGAAGGAAAGGGAACTACTCATCAAATCAAAGTAACACTCGCAGAATGAACATCTTATCCCATATAAGGTCATTGGTCTATGTGCATGTACAGGAGTACCTATTTGGAAGAAAAAGCCAGCATACATTCACTTTACAAATGAAACTGTGGACTAATACCTGGATAAATATGGATTTTAAATGACATATTCAGCTATATATGTGTTGGATGTAACATGGAAATTTCTCAACGCATGTATAAAGAAAAATCAAATGGAGACCCAAGGTGGTGTAATGGTTAGAATATTGACTAGGATTTGGGAGACCCAGGTTCACATCCCCCTTCTCGTGTGGCAGCTTGCTGGGAGACCTTAGGCCAGTCACACACTCTCAGCCTCACCTCACAGGGTTGTTGTGGGGATAAAATGAAGAAGAGGAGAATAATGTGGGCTGCCTTTGGTCTCCCACTGGGGAGAAGGGCAATGTATAAATAGAATAAATAAATGTATGCTGTACATGGATTGTGTGTGAATTCACTGTAACTGTGAACAGGGCTAGTATTGATCCTAATTAGCTGCAGTTTCATGGTAAACTTTCTACTTGAGATTTTTTAACTGGAGGTACAGGCAAGAGAATTAAGATTGCTGGGGAAAAGATCAACAACCTCAGGTATGCAGACGATACCACTCTAATGGCAGAAAGTGAAGAGGACCTCAAGAGCCTCTTGCTCGGGGTAAAAGAGGAGAGTGCAAAAGTGGGCTTGAAGCTCAACATCAAAAAAAACCTAAGATCATGGCATCCGGCCCCATCACTCCTTAGCAAATAGAAGGGGAAGTCGTGGAAGTAGTGACAGACTTCACGTTCCTGGGATCCCAGATCACTGCAGACTGTGACAGCAGCCATGAAATTAAAAGACGCCTGCTCCTTGGGAGGAAAGCGATGGCGAACCTAAACAGCATGATAAAAAGTAGAGACATCTCCCTGCCAACAAAAGTCCGCATGGTCAAAGCAATGGTATTCCCAGTAGTCATGTATGGCTGCGAGAGTTGGACTATAAGGAAGGACGAGCACCGAAGAATAGATTCTGTTGAACTATGGTGTTGGAGAAGACTCTTGAGAGTCCCTTGGACTGCAAGAAGATCAAATCAGTCAATCCTAAAAGAAATCAACTCTGACTGTTCCCTGGAAGGCCAGATAATGAAACTGAAGCTCAAATACTTTGGCCACCAAGTGAGAAGGGAGCACTCATTGGAGAAGACCCTGATGCTGGGAAAGATTGAAGGTCAAAGAAGACGGGGAGGCAAAGGATGAGATGGTTAGACAGTGTCATAGATGCAACGAACATGAAATTGAGCCAACTTCAGAGGACAGCAGAAGACAGGAGGGCCTGGCGTGACCTGGTCCATGGGGTCACGAAGAGTCGGACTCGACTGTGCGACTGAACAACAACAACAGGCAAGAGAACTGGGGACCTTCTGCATGCAAGGCATGTGTCCTGCCAGTTGACCATGATTCCTCCCCAGCAATGCCAGAAATGCATGGATTAAATGAGCATAGGAAGGATTGGGGGAGGGGAGGGAATTAGAATGGAGGAATTAAAAATTGCTACTGAGAAACAGCACTGAAGTCCAGATTTCTTTACATTTGGCAGGGAACGTGAACAGGAAACCAGGTTTGTAATGAATGCAGCAATGCATATTTGCAGTGAACTGTTCACCCTTAATAATGTTGAAGATGTTTTACTGTCTTGTGTGACTTAATAGCATACAGGATTGCCACTGACTCCAAAAATTCCTTCAATACATTCATCTTAGCCTCCCTGCCAGTTAAATTTACCACTACATGTCTCATGCGTCACAGTGATGAAAACAGACTTGTTCAGATACAGAGCCTCTGAGAGTTGGAAACAGGATTACTACTTCTTCTGCACAGAATCAATCAGTTGGAAAAGTACCACTAATGAGATTATTTTAGGAACATATTTAAGGACAGTCAGAAGAATCAAGGAGATTACATGCTTAGCTCTATTACATTATGTTCCGGGGGGGGGGGGAGCATTTCCTGCTAGCCTGTATGGTATTGGAGAAATGGGTTGAAATGATTATGAAAATGTTTCATATGACTGAATAATATGATTGCAAATGCAAATTGCCTTCAGAAAAGGAAAAGAAAGTGACATTTCGCAATGGAATGTTTGACGGCATCATCACTGGTTCTTGGACCAGATGCCGTGAGGCACAGAACTTTATCTACTTTCCCTGAAAGATAAAAGACTGATGTACTTGTGATGGATATCAGGTTAAGGCCACACTATGTTTCTCTGAGTGAAGGTCATCCCCATGTGGCAAACCACTGGTGAATCTGTTGTGGCATGGGGAAAATTTCCCAATCCCTGCGATCAAATGTGCACACAAACGTCAAAGCACACAAAGGTTTTGGGTCCCACAAGAAAGCTTTGGGTGAAGGTCAAGAACAAAACTGGGGAGTGAATCCTCATTGGCCTGGGTGACAAGTCACCACCAGCCCATCTAAACTAACCTTCAGCTGAGAGACCGAGGGACCAAGTCTCCAGCCCTACTGGGGGTAAATCAAGAAGTCAGCCCTGCACAATAGAACACTGGCAAGTTGAGTTCCACAAACAATTGTTTTGGCAGCTGTAGCCAAAATAGTCCAAGGTGCTGGTTTTAGATGAAAGCCCCCAAAACCTAATAACACCACAGAAGTATAATTGGTAAGGTTTAATAAAATAAATAAATAAAAAGTATACAAATATAGAAGCAATGCAAAGTGGTGAAGAAAATAAACCTAAATAGCTAACCTAGAATATTTATTCAGGCCTTAGTCCTCTGACCCAGATGTTACCTGATCAGACTGAAGGTACAAAGTCCAGAGAGAAGTCCAAAATCCACGAAGCAGGTGTTCAGGCCACATAAGGCCCAACCTACAGTCAAAAGGGATGGCAAGAAGGAAGGTGCAGTGGCAGGTGCTATGTGTATTCATTAGTTTGGCCTCCATGGTGTTGCTGGAACATGTCTTGGTCTGAAGGAAAGTGCAGACTTAGGTCTATACCCCCCAAATTACATGCAAGTAGGGAATTGGGAAATACTTGTTGATATTGGGAAAATATAGAGCAGGGATCAACAACTGACAGCTCTGAACTAGATGTGTGCGCTTCAAAAACATCATTTTAATTCCTTATTGGAATGCTGGAAAGGGCCTGATGGTTGTTTTCATCAAATATTTAGAGTATTGATATTGTATTGGTAAGTCATGTTTGGGAAAATGCAGGAAAAATATCAGTACTCCCAAAAAATGAGTGAAAATGATAATGATGCCCTTTCCAAAATTACGAAACAGGAAATTCTGAAGTGCCTCCAGGTAGCAGAAGCAGGGAGGGAGAGGTCCAGTCAATATATGCCAGGTAAATCTGACAAATGTAGAATAAACTCATGGTGGTGCTATGAGACATCATGAACTGGGCTGCACAAGGGAGCCCAAAAGAGCTGAGTCTGCGGGGAGAAGCCTCCCCACTGGACCAGCTTTGGGCACTCTTGTGCAGCCCCTTTATGATGTCTCAGTATCACAACACCGCCATATGTTTATTCCATATTTGGAATATTCAGATTTACCTGGCATATATCGCTTGGATTGAGAACAGCTTCTCAACCCAACCAACTCCTCACCTATGGTAAGATCAATTTCTGGTGTATACCACTTGGGAAGGGAATGCAGCTAGTTTATCTCCTGCTCTACATTCCTCTCTTGTATGCTTGTTGTCACATTTCCTGTAGTTTGTACTGGTGTGAAATCTCCACAGGCTCATCATTACTTTGAAGTAGGGGTGTTATGAGGATGCATCCCACATTTCCTCCAGGGCTTCATGATGTTCAGAAGCCGTAGCCCATGGTATGCCTTTAGCTCCATAGTGTCAAAAGCATTTCCATACTTTCACACTGTTAGGGTTACTTTCATTCCATTGTCTGAATGCACTCTCTGTTACCCACATGGGCAGTCTCCTAATTAGTTGGGGGGATTAGCTAAACGAGACAGCGTTAGAGGTGGGTAAGTGGAATCAGGAGTTTTCTCTTTGAGAGAACTCTCAAAATAAACCAGGCAGATGTTCCACCAGAAAGGTTTTTATTAAAAAGAAAAAGCATAAAACCAAAATGCACACAGTAAACACACACAAGACATATATAAGAGCTAACTAAGAAAGGCAGGGAGGAAAAGGAGAGATTTTTAGGGAAGGGTGATAATTACTGATCTTGGTAAGCTTCATAGAAGCAGCAAGTTGAAGAGCCAAACGGCTAGTGTTTTGGGAGGCAAGAGAGAGGAGAGCACACAAAGGGAGGGTGTATGCAATTGGTATCAGGAACATACACACACACTGCTGGGTAGCATGTGCCATAGTTATAGGGTAAAACGTACTCTTAGGTGGGGATGATGTGCTTGCCAGAAAACAATGACTTAATGGTTTTTTCAGAGATAGACAAAAAGGTGTGAGAAGCTTGATGCAAGCACTGGATGGGAATGGCAATCGGGAAAGGGAAAACATTTAAGCATTAAATGCCACTTAATGGGTATGGGGAAGTGAGCGTGGGGTGTTGATGGGATTATGCTGAGTGAATCAATAGGTCCTGGGTGACCCATTGTTCTAAAGTCATGCATCTCTCCAGGGCAAGGAAGAGGTAGTAGCCAGCCAGCCTCTCTGACTTGCATTTTGAAACTGTTTTCCCAGGCTAATGCCTGGCTGGCATCCATCTTGGTCTGTATTGGCCCAAGTAGGGCCCTGCACTAAGATACTGACGGGATGTATGGAGAGGTGTTTCTGCCTCTGT
>NW_015161992.1:959930-961125 GCF_001447785.1 Gekko japonicus | reverse complement strand
AATGGCCCATAGGATATAATGTGGCCAAAAATGACATTCGGCTGGCCCTTATTCAAGCCTGGCATTCTAGCGCGGAGCCTGAAAAAGGCAGGGAGGGCAGCTCAGCAGTCCCCCCTCCTGTAGTTGTAGCTGCCGCCGAGAGCGGCGGTGGTGGTGGCCATAACTTTTTAAAGAGCTCCTAAGGAGAGCTGGGGGAGCCAGAATGAACTCTCGCGTGTGATGTCCGAGCGGCAACACCGCTCGGACATCACACGTGAGAGGTGGAATTTGCCCCTACGAGTCCAAGGCTACTACCCCGGGGCTCAGGGAAGCAGGAGAACGTTTCCCCCCCACACGGCTGTCACAGCTGCCACTGAGAACAGCAGCAGTGGCCATAACCTTTTAAAGAACCCCTAAGGAGAGCTGGGGGAGCCAGAATGACCTCTTGCTCGGACATCACGCGCCAGAGGTGGAATTTGCCCCTACGAGTCCAAGGCCACCACCCCGGGTGTTAAGTCGTGCGCTTAACAAAGAAGTCGGAGAGTGATTCAGCAAGAATGCGGTTTATTCTTCAGCTCTGTTACTCCTCCGGTACGGTACAACGATCGCCAGCCAGGACCCATCACAGATCCAACATTCGAACCAAATACATATACTGGCTGCTCTATATTTAAACACTCCCGGCTAATGTAGCCACACCCCCTGTACAATAAGGCAACCTATGAGGTTGAAGCAATAACAACCAATCACAAGCGATCCCGCTCTGCACGGTGATTGGCAGACACTTTCTGGGCTAGGGCTCCTATTGGTTACACTAGGATCCTAGTCCAGGATGAAGCTTAACATTGACTCTCAATGGCACAGTTCACAAAGCAGGTATATACATCTCAATACATAACAGGGATCTTCTGCTTTTACAACTGATCTTCAGCTGACAGAGCTCAGCTCCCTGGAGAAAATGGCTGCTTTGAGGGGGGGGGCTGTGGCCTTCTACCATGCTGAGGCCCCTCCCCCAAACCCCCCCCCCCCCGGCTCCCCCCCCACAGTCTCCCACGATTTCCCCTGGGACTCGGCTTGACTCACTCTTGAGTGGGTCAGGTGCACCTCCATCCCTTGCAGTGGGTCCAAGAGTAGGGGTCTGCCCTCCCTCAGGGACAGTACTGGGCTCGGCAGGCTCAGCAGTACTCACCTCCGGCAGAGGTATGGGATGGTCATC
>NW_015161992.1:959399-959540 GCF_001447785.1 Gekko japonicus | reverse complement strand
AAAGACGCTAGGCGTCGCCCCATCAATAGTTCGGCCGGGCTGCGGCCTGTGGCAGAGCACGGCGTTACGTGTTGCCGTAGAAAGAATGACGCTAGTTTCACTCCCCAATCCCCGGATGTTAGCTTGGCAAGCGCATCCTTG
>NW_015161992.1:951418-956905 GCF_001447785.1 Gekko japonicus | reverse complement strand
GATGAAACTGGTGAAGACTTGTTCGCGGCTCTGCCTACCCGGGCAACATGCCCCCGCTTTCCGCACTTCCGGCAGTCGAGGTCTCTCGCCCAGCAACGCTCGCGCCGATGTTTCCCGCCGCAACCGTCGCATGCTGTACACTCGGCAGGTTTCCGTTGGGTCCGCTTGGACGTTCCCGCCTTCACTTTGCAGACGTCATCATCGGAGTCGCTGCTTGCGTCGTTAGCCCTCTGCTGGTGGACGCGTTGATCAGCTGTGGCGACCCGTTGTCTCACTTCCCTGGTTGACCTGTCAGCAGCTTCCGCGGCGACAGCCTCGGCATAGGCGATGGCCCACGTTAGTGTAGTTCTTGCGAACAAGCGTTGCTGCAGTCGCTCGTCTCTCAGACCACAAACGAGGCGATCTCGGAGGGCCTCCTCCACATTCGCGAAGTTGCAAGGCCGTGCTGCCTTGCGAAGAGCTGCAACGTACTCAGCTATGGACTCATTTGCGTTCTGGCCCCGCTTGTAAAAAGCGTGCCTGCAGGCGATTTCCGACGGCTGTGGAGAGAAATGTGATTTCAGCTTGTCTGTCAAGCTTTCAAAGGATACGGTTTTGAGGTCATCTGGTGCCACCAGTGACCGGGCGATGTCAAAAACGCTCTTTCCACACGAGCTGAGTAGAGTCGCCCTCTTCTTCTCCTCCGTCGTGATATCATTCGCCTCCAGATGGAACTCAAACCTTGTGAGGTAAGAGTCCCAGTCTTCAGTAGTCGGGTCGAAGCATTCGAACTTCTGGCTGCTCGCGGCCATCGTTATGCGCACCGCACTAGTATCCCACCCTCGTCGCCAATTGTTAAGTCGTGCGCTTAACAAAGAAGTCGGAGAGTGATTCAGCAAGAATGCGGTTTATTCTTCAGCTCTGTTACTTCTCCGAACACGGTACAACGATCGCCAGCCAGAACCATCATTCGAACCAAATACATATACTGGCTGCTCTATATTTAAACACTCCCGGCTAATGTAGCCACACCCCCTGTACAATAAGGCAACCTATGAGGTTGAAGCAATAACAACCAATCACAAGCGATCCCGCTCTGCACGGTGATTGGCAGACACTTTCTGGGCTAGGGCTCCTATTGGTTACACTAGGATCCTAGCCCAGGATGAAGCTTAACATTGACTCTCAATGGCACAGTTCACAAAGCAGTTATATACATCTCAATACATAACACCGGGGCTCAGGGAAGCAGGAAAACATTTGCCCCCCCCCACGGCTGTCACAGCTGCCACTGAGAACAGCAGTGGCAGCCATAACCTTTTAAAGAACCCCTAAGGAGAGCTGGGGGAGCCAGAATGACCTCTCGCTTGGACATCACACGCTAGAGGTGGAATTTGTCCCTACGAGTCCAAGGCCAGCAGGGAGAAGGGGGAACATGCCCCCTGCGGTTGCCCAACTGATGGCTGGTGGGAGCAGGGGGCGGAGCTTATGTGCCCACCCCCTGGGTTCTTCACTGGCAGAGCAGTGCTCCAGTGCGCTCCGGCAGGAACCGAGGCCTGTAACCAACTAACAATCAAACAGAGATGTCATATTAATGTATATAAACTACTGAATAACTCAAACTGCTTTAAGCATTACTCTCCACAGCCAGTCACATCCATTCAGACTGGCACTGGTTGTCCCCGTTGTTCTAACATACATGTTTTCTAGGATGGCTTGCAGCGATTCTTTTTTTTTTTTAAGTGTTTTTATTGAAATTTTTCCCATAACCCACACCCGGTATAATATAACTTAGAGTTTCAAAATCAATTTATATAGATGAGCATACAGCCTTAATCTTTCCTCTTACTTCATATCTAATCTTCTCCTAACCCATTGATTATATTTTCAGCTTAAGTAAATTATCCCACTTCTTATTAGCTATCTCTTCATCTTTCCCATTTAATAAACTTGATAGTTTATCCATTTCGGCAACTTCGAACCATTTCTGAACTACTTCTAATTTATCTGGTATTTTTTCAGTTTTCCAATACTTAGCGTAAGACATTCTGGCAGCGGTTATACAGTGTAGCAACAGACTCCTCCCTTCTTTCCCACCTATTTCTGGTACGATGTTTAACAGAAAGATTTCGGGATTTAGAGCAATCAGCACTTCCAAAACTTCTTCTAACATATTTCTAGTCCTCAGCCAATATTTTCTGGCCTTAGTACACGTCCACCACATGTGGAAATATGTGCCAATATTCTGTCGACATTTCCAACAAATATTTGTCGAGGTCTCAGAGTACTTTGCCAATCTTGAAGGATATAAGTACCACCTATGTGCCACTTTATAGATATTTTCTTTGAAAGGAGTCGCCCTCGTGATTTTTATGTTTGTCTCCCATATTTTCAACCATTTATGCTGCTCTATATCATACCCTAAATCTTTATTCCATGCCTTTAAACTGGCCCATGTCACTTCTTCCTGTGTTTTCCCGTCTAGTAAAATTTTATATAACCTCTTTATCTGTTGTACCTCTGATGTAAACCATATCTTATCCATGTCTGTCGCTTTATCATAAAACCCAATTTTCAGATCTTCTTTAAACCTCGATTTTAACTGCATATTCTGAAGCCATGTCAGTTCTATTTTTTGTGCTTTCAAGATATCTATTGATTTTAAGTTGTTCTCATTATCTAACAGGATATCGTAAGAGCAGCTGTTGCCATGTGAATATAGAGATGGTATTTCTAGGGCTTCTATGGAGGCTACCCATCTCGGTATCTTCTTATAGTATTGTAGTTTAACCTCCCTCCAAGTTTTTATCAGGGACCCTCTCAAATAGTGGCGTTCGAAATATTTCTTGTCTTTATTATACCATAAGGTAGTGTGCCACCCCATTGGGAGATCATAACCCTCTAGTTTTAGGAGTCTGCCATTAGAGAGTATTGCCCATTCCCTTATCCACACTAAGGCCGCAGCCTTATAATATAGCTCCCAATCCCGCAATGCGAAACCACCTATCTCCTTCCTGCTTTGCATCAGCTGCAGCTTGAATCAAATGAACTTCCGCAAGCCTTCTTATTGTTGGCTAAGGAATTAAACCTTATAGACCTTTGGAGGGTGAGAAATGGAAATAAGGACTATACTTTTTTTTTCCGTCTTGTCATAAATCATGGTCGAGGATCGATATGGTCTGGGCCTCGAGCCTTGTGTTGATGTTATAGAGGTGGAGATATTACCGTCAACATTTGCTGATCACAATCTGGTACTTGTAGAAATTTGCGATTCAATTAAATCTACAAGATGGATGCTGAAAACATGGTTATTGAACAATCAATCCTTTGTGCAGGAGTGCAAAGTAGAATTTGAGTCCTTTTTCAAACAAAATCTAATACCGGAAACAAGTATTGATATAGTGTGGGATGCTTTTAAGGCCTTTGCAAGAGAGAGATTGATAAGACAAGAAATTTGGTTAAAAAAACAAAAACAAGAGAAATATAAACAATTAGTGACTCTAATTAAGAAAGAAGAAGCAGAGTTGAAAATGGATCCCCAGTCAATTCGGTTAAGACTCAGTACCGTGAAACTACAACATCAGCTTATTGACCCAAGAGATGGCGGAAAAAATAAAATTTGCAAGACATTACTTCTTTGAGAAAGGGAATAAACCCTTGAGGTGGTTAGCATATAGGTTGAAGAGAAATAAGGAAAATAAACAGATAAAAATGCTAAAAAACGATCAAGGAGTCAACTGTTTTACCTCGGAAGAGATGAAAAAAATAATAGAGGACTTCTATGGAAAGTTATATGAACAAAAGGAGCAAGATACACGAGTAATTGATACGTTCTTAAACACATATAACAAGAAAAAATTCACAATAGAACAAAAAAATATACTAAATGACCCAATTACATTAGCTGAGATAACTGAGTCTGTTAAAAGACTTAAGACGAGGAAAACTCCTGGACCTGACGGATTGTCAGCGGAATTTTACCAGACCTTTAGAAGTCAAATCGATATACCTCTGAAATTGACTATCCAAAATATTATCGATAATAAAAGATTTCCGAAATCCTGGGAAGAAGCACTGATTACCTTAATACCGAAACAAGAAGCCGATGTAACACAGATAAAAAATTATAGACCTATCTCAATACTCAATAGTGACTATAAAATTTATGCGGCAATACTAGCGGGTAGGCTGAAGAAAGTATTACAACAAGTTATACATAGTGACCAAACAGGGTTTCTACCACAAAGACATCTAAGAAATAATGTTAGAACCATCCTAGACGTGCTAGAATTTTATGAGACCAACCCAGGTAATCAGCTAGCTTTGTTATTTTTAGATGCCGAAAAGGCATTCGACAATGTCAGTTGGGAATATATATCGAAACAACTTAAACTATGGGATTGTGGAGAGAATTGCCTTAACATGATACAAGCAATCTATCATCAACAGGAAGCTAGAATAACCTTAGCTTAAAATTCAATGTCTTGATTCAGGCAGTGAGTCAAAATGAAGGTGAATGCAATAATACAGAGAATGGAGGATGTCATCAGTGCACAGTGGATGAATGTGTACAAAACCAGTGACACAAACACTGGCTTTCATTGGTTCAAAAGTTGAATGACGCACTCGAATTTGAAGAGGGAAAGGTTAATAATATTACAGTCCTGTTTTTTGTTTTACAAAATATTGTCCAGGAGTGTCTGTAATGCATATTGTTCTGAAGTGCTTTTAATGCATCCCACCCCCCCTTTGTGGTACGATTATCTGTGGAATGCATGCTCCAGCCTGTTGGGTGGTATTACAGAGGCATTTTGGCCTGGAAAGGGTAAATAAAAGTGTGGGAGTTTAACTTCTGGATTTCCAGAATATTGTTCTGGAGTGCCCTTAAATAATTCTGCTGCTTTTTGTGCTACTTTTGTTTGTTTAATGCCCGTTCCAGAAAGTTTCCAGATGTTCTGGAGATCTTTCCCCCCAGAAAGAGTTAATAAATGCAAGGTAGTTCTGCATTTGGATTTCCGAAATATTGTCCTGGGTTGCCTTTAACGCATCCCACTGTTTCTTGTGGTACTAGTGTTGGTTTAATTTCTGTTCCGGCCTGTTCCAAGGTGTTCAAGAGGCATTTTGGATTGGAAAAGGTTAATAAGTATGTTTGGATCTCCACAATATTGTACTGGAGTGCCTTTAACACACTGCAATGTTTCTTGAGGTATATATTTTGTTTAGTGCCCATTCCAGCCAGTTCCGGAGTGTTCTGGAGGCCTTTTGTTCTGGAAAGGATCAATAAATGCAAGATATTTCTGAGTTTGGATCTCCAAAATATTGTTCTGCAGTGCCTTTGACTTCAATGGCCCAAAGGATATAACTGAGAGCCAGTTTGGTGTAGTGGTTAAGTGTGCAGACTCTAATCTGGGAGAACCGGATTTGATTCAACACTCCTCCACTTGTACCTGCTGATGTGACCTTGCGTAAGTCACAAGCTCTGGCACAGCTGTCCTTGAAAAAGAGCGG
>NW_015161992.1:951018-951286 GCF_001447785.1 Gekko japonicus | reverse complement strand
ACCCACGTCACAGGGTGTCTGTTGTGGGAGGGGAAGGGAAAGGAGTTTGTAAGCCGCTTTGAGACTCCAAGTGAAGGGCGGGGTATAAATCCAATCTCCTCCTCCTCCTCCTTCTTCTTCTTCCCCACTATTTCTTGTGATACTATTGTTTATTTAATGCCCGTTCTGGGCTGCTCCGGAGTGTTCCGGAGGCATTTTGGCCCAGAATGGCCAAAGTGCATACTATCTCTGCTATTGGATTTCCAAAATATTGTTCTGGGGTGCCTTT
>NW_015161992.1:948697-950749 GCF_001447785.1 Gekko japonicus | reverse complement strand
GGGAGGCCAATGGGTCTCTCGGTTACTGTAAATAGCCTATCGGGAGTAGGGGGTGTGTTTAGGTGAGTTTGGTGGCGGGTTTTCTGAATGAATATAAACCGGCCTGTGAGCCGGTCAGATGTCTTTGTTCTTAACTAAATAAAGGTATGCTTAGCTGAAATCACTCTCCGCCTGCATACTTTTCAGCCTGTAATGCATGCCACATGTTTTTGCGGTACTATTGTCTGTTTAATGCTTGTTGTGAGCCATTCCAGATGTATTTTGGCCTGGAAAGGGTTAATATAAGTATGAGAGTTCCCTCTTTCCATTCTAGAATACTGTTCTCGAGTGCCTGTAATGCATGCCACTGTTTTTTGTGGTACTATTGTGTGTTTAATGCCCGTTCCGGGCTGTTCTGGCCTATTCCGGGGTGTTCCGGAGGCATTTTGGCCTAGAAAGGGTTAATAAAAGAGTGAGACCTCCAGTTTTCCACCTCTAGAATACTGTTCTGGAGTGCCTTTAATGCATGCCACTGTTTTTTGTGGTACTATTGTGTGTTTAATGCCCGTTCCGGGCTGTTCTGACCTATTCCGGGGTGTTCCGGAGGCATTTTGGCCTAGAAAGGGTTAATAAAAGAGTGAGAGTTCTGATTTTCGACTTCTAGAATACTGTTCTGGATTGCCTGTAATGCATGCCACTGTTTTTTGCGGTACTATTTTGTGTTTAATGCCGGATCCGGGCCGTTCTGGCCTATTCCGGGGTGTTCCGGAGGCATTTTGGCCTAGAAAGGGTTAATAAAAGAGTGAGAGTTCCGATTTTCGACTTCTAGAATACTGTTCTGGATTGCCTGTAATGCATGCCACTGTTTTTTGTGGTACTGTTGTGTGTTTAATGCCCGTTCCGGGCCGTTCCGGCCTGTTCCGGGGGGTTCCGGCGGCATTTTGGCCTAGAAAGGGTTAATAAAAGAGCGAGAGTTCCCTGTTTCCACTACTAGAATATGGTTCTGGAGTGCCTGTAATGCATGCCACTGGTTTTTGCGCTGCTCTTGTGTGTTTAGTGCCCGTTCCGGGCCGTTCCGGGCTGTTCCGGGCTGTAATGGAGGCCTTTTGGCCTGGAAAGGGTTAATAAAAGAGTGAGAGTTCCCTGTTTCCACTACTAAAAAATTGTTATGGAGGGCCTGTGATACATGCCACTGTTTTTTGTGGTGTCTTGTGTGTTTAGTGCCCGTTCCGGGCCGTTCCGGACTGTTCTGGAGGCATTTTGGCCTGGAAAGCGTTAATAAAAGAGTGAGAGTTCCCTGTTTCCACTACTAGAATATGGTTCTGGAGGGCCTGTAATACATGCCACTGTTTTTTGTGGTACTGTTGTGTGTTTAATGCCCGTTCCGGGCCGTTCCGGACTGTTCTGGAGGCATTTTGGCCTGGAAAGCGTTAATAAAAGAGTGAGAGTTCCCTGTTTCCACTACTAGAATATGGTTCTGGAGGGCCTGTAATACATGCCACTGTTTTTTGTGGTACTGTTGTGTGTTTAATGCCCGTTCCGGGCCGTTCCGGACTGTTCTGGAGGCATTTTGGCCTGGAAAGCGTTAATAAAAGAGTGAGAGTTCCCTGTTTCCACTACTAGAATATGGTTCTGGAGGGCCTGTAATACATGCCACTGTTTTTTGTGGTACTGTTGTGTGTTTAATGCCCGTTCCGGGCCGTTCCGGACTGTTCTGGAGGCATTTTGGCCTGGAAAGCGTTAATAAAAGAGTGAGAGTTTTGGTTTCCCATTTCTAGAATACTGTTCTGAAGTTCCTGTAATGCATACCGCTGTTTTTTGTGGTACTATTGTGTGTTAATGCCCATTCCGGGCCGTTCCGTACCGTTCCGGGGTGTTCCGTAGGAATTTTGGCCTAGAAAGGGTTAATAAAAGAGTGAGAGTTCCGGTTTTCTACTTCTAGAATATTGTTCTGGAGTGCCTGTAATGCATGCCACTGTTTTTTGTGGTACTATTCTGTGTTTAATGCCCGTTCCGGGCCGTTCCGTAGGCATTTTGGCCTGGAAAGGGTTAATAAAAGAGTGACAGTTCCGG
>NW_015161992.1:948064-948296 GCF_001447785.1 Gekko japonicus | reverse complement strand
TGGAAAGGGTTAATAAAAGAGTGAGAGTTCCCTGTTTCCACTTCTAGAATATGGTTCTAGAGTTCTTGTAATGCATTCCACTGTTTTTTGCAGTGCTGTTGTGAGTTTAGTGCCCGTTCCGGGCCGTTCTGGAGACATTTTGGCCTGGAAAGGGTTAATAAAAGAGTGAGAGTTCCCTGTTTCCACTTCTAGAATATGGTTCTAGAGTTCTTGTAATGCATTCCACTGTTTT
>NW_015161992.1:931622-947447 GCF_001447785.1 Gekko japonicus | reverse complement strand
AATGCATGCCACTGTTTTTTGCGGTGCTCTTGTGTGTTTAGTGGCCGTTCCGGGGTGTTCTGGAGGCATTTTGGCCTGGAAAGGGTTAATAAAAGAGTGAGAGTTCCCTGTTTCCACTTCTAGAATATGGTTCTAGAGTTCCTGTAATGCATTCCACTGTTTTTTGCAGTGCTCTTGTGAGTTTAGTGCCCGTTCCGGGCCGTTCCGTCCGTTCCGGGCCGTTCCGGGCCGTTCCGGGCCGTTCCGGGCCGTTCCGGGCCGTTCCGGGCCGTTCCGGGCCGTTCCGGGCCGTTCCGGGCCGTTCCGGGCCGTTCCGGGCCGTTCCGGGCCGTTCCGGGCCGTTCCGGGCCGTTCCGGGCCGTTCCGGGCCGTTCCGGGCCGTTAATACCCGTTCCGGGCCGTTCCGGGCCGTTCCGGCTTTTACCCTGTCCCGGAAAGGTGCAAGAGCGAGGAGTTGCGGGTGTCCCCTGGGGAGGAAGAGCCTGGGGCTGGCCGCAGGAGGGACAAGTACAGGGAAATGTCTGTTTGGGATGGAGGCTTAGAGCGCTGTCAGCTAACTGCTATAGAGGTCTGTGTATAGTAGAACCCCCCCCCCCCGCTGCCTGATCCCTCCTGGGCATCTGCGCATGCCTATTCTGTTGTGCACTGTATGTCTGCTTGTCCCATGCATTCCTTTCTATGAGCATTGAGAACAGAGGTCCTTCATAGTCACTCCCCAAAGCCAGTTTTCGCTAGTATTGGGGGCCCCATGGCTCTACAGTCACGACCCGTACATACTCTGGGAAGAGAGGAAGATAGACTTCATGTCACCAAGATGTACGGGGCACCGGTGGGAGCCAGCGTGGGGGTCCCTACCATCCAAGAACTTCCCGTTTGCACTCCTTACGAGTGAAGAGATTTCCTCGCTACCCGAGGAGTACTGAGACTTGGCCCCAGCATTTGGGGAAGAGGAGGCAGACGAGCTGCCCCCCCATAGACATTCTGACTGCAGCACTGAGCTTGTTCCGGGGGCCAAATTACCTAAAGGGAAAATCTATGCCATGGGGCTGGCTGAGAAGGAGGAACTTAGAAAGTTCATTGACAAAAACCTCGCCCGGGGATTTATCCGCCCGGCCACCTCCCCTTTTGCTGCACCAGTTTTCTTTCAGAAAAAGAAGGATGGTGGCTTAAGACTCTGCACGGATTACCGGGGCTTGAATGCAGTGTCTGCCATGAACGCATACCCAATGCCGTTGATTAAGGACTTACTGGCAGGGAACTCAAGCTAGAGACGGGCATCTGCAAAACCCGAACTGGAGGCTCTTACCCTGACAACATTACATTTTTATTAATTATTATTGTTTATTATTATTACCATCATCCGTTTACTGCTGCCTAGGAGCAATCCCTCCCCTTTCCAATCCTTCTCTCTTTGCTTTGTTTTTGTCCCTTTTAAGTCGCAGGGAAAGTTTTGCCCAAGTTTGCAACTTGGTGAACTTTGCCACTCTAGTTTCTTAGCCCTAGACTTTAGTTTAGAGTTTAATGGAGCAGCAAATAAAAGGATGAGTAAAGTGTTTAGATGTTGTACAGACAGAGAAGCTAAAAGTTCCCCTACTGCCCTCTCCCCTTTACTGCAGTACATGTACACCATTCTAAATAGCAAACTAACAAAACACAATGTTGTACTTTAAATATGAATCCATCTATCCTCGTGAAGTATGTCGTTTTAGATACGGTGGAGCTCTCTGTCCAGTGGCTGGATTTTTATTGCGCATCAACTAAAAGTTTTGTAAGGAAAGACTTATTTACCGGGCCCCTCATGGGGCTCGGCAGTGGAGCCGCAAGGCTGGCGGCGCCGGCAGCCGGGACCGTTGTGTTAGTCCATTGCTGCAAAATAGTCCAAGAGTTCAAATAGCACCTTTAAGACTAACCTTTAAGACTAAGACTAACTGAGTGGTGGGTGTGGCCTTATGACACACTTCCGGTGATGGCAGGGGGTGTGGCCTTATGGCACACTTCCGGTGATGGCAGGGGGTGTGGCCTTATGACACACTTCCGGTGACATCAGGGTGTGTGGCATATGCTAATGAGTTATGCTGAGTTCCCCTAGCTCTTTTTCTACTAAACGACCCCTGGAAACAGCAAAGTTTGTTGCATGGGTGATAAAGGGCTTATCAAAAACATCCACTGTTATTGCAGCTGATGGATAAATCTATGTATTTTGTCAACTAAATTGCTTGAACTGATGTTGGTTTTAATTCAATTTTTTGTTGTGATTGTAATGTATATTAGAGTTCGATTGTGATTGGGATTATTGCATTATAACTCTGTATTCTGGTGTTATTTGCTAAGGCTGTGAGCTAATGCAATAAAGCTTATGACTGATTGATTGAATCTCTATGGTCTTTATTGGGGAAATTCCTAGAGCATCACTCATGCAGTGATATCACTTCCAGGTGATATCTCTCCGCCTATGTTCTGCCTCCCCCCCCAAAAAAACCCCTCTCAGTCAAGTAATGTGTACTGAAGTTATATTAGGTATATGGATGTTGAGACAATCCATCCTGAAAGCAGCTCCTGTCCTGCTATGCAATCCTCGAGGAGCTTTGCTCAATTTCCAGCAGATGCAAACAAAGCGCAGACAGAGTAATTATTCTAACCATCTGATAAAAGCTTTCATTTTACTTGGTCTGTCTCCAGTCTTTGTGCAATTGCTTCTCGGTCCAAAGAGCATCCAGCTGTTGGAACTGTAGAGCATGATTAGAAGCTGTTCGCTGTCCTCCCTGCCGCCAAGCCAACGTTCCTTTTTTCTCTTTCCTGCAATACATTTTTTTCCCTCCCGGAACAATCTTGGGTCCATTGAGAGAGGCCCTGTAGTCAATTTAAATTATCTCCACTAAGCAGTAGCTTTATAAGTGTTGTCTAATAGCTCATGTATGCAGTGCTCATTGAGATCATAATTACGTATCTGATGGCTGCATAAAACATAATTTATATTCTCCTAATGTTGACTCAGAGTTGGCTGGTTCTTAGTTTTATGGTTTTCATTTTGCTGACTGCTGTGTGCACAAGCCAGCTCTGAGTGCTATCCTGTTTGCTAAACTTCACATACCCAAGGCATGCTGCTGCTTCTGGATCGAGATTGCCAAGTGCACAGTGCTCTTAAGCCTCTGAAGTGTGTGTGTGTGTGTTCTTGCGTTAATTCTCAAAACCAATCCAAACGATGAGCATGAATTCTCCCATTCATATTGCCTCCTGATCTTGCTTTGCTTTTTCCTTAGCCAGGGATGGGACTGAGCTTTCTGGGCAGTGAGGTCTGGCTATAGTGTAGAGTGCAAGGAAGGGGGGATCCCAGTGCATCCTTACTTCCTCCTTTGGGATCAGGGCTGGTTCCAGGGTTTGAGGGCCCCTGAGCAGAGTTCCCAGGGCCCCCTTCCCTATTCTACTCACTATCAGGCCCTCACATATTCCCTCCTTCCTTCCCATCCACCTGCATGCCTCCCACCTGCCTGTATGTCCTTCCCCTGCCTGCTTGTGAGCTCTTTCACTGCCTATGGTCACCACTGCCTGAACACCTTTCTCCAGTGGAACTGTGCCGTGTGTGTAGCTGGGAGCACAGTGGAGCATTAGCAAATAACTGTGTGTATGGGGGGGGGGTCAACAGCAGTGGGTCCTACCAGAAGCCCTGCAGCTGCCTCACCTTGGGGTATCGTCACGACAGCCCTGTTCAGGATGAAATTATTGACCATGTATTGTCAGAGGGAGGGAAGGACAGAGAGCTTCATTGGGCCTTTCCTCTTCAAGCACAGAGTGAGTGTTCCATCCAATCTAAAGGTTGCCAGTGCCCAGGTCTGGGTGGGGGTTCCCCCAGTTTTCAGGGCTTCTGCTCTCCACCAGCCAGTTGGCTGGTAAAGGAAACCCCACCCCCAAACAGCCATATCCCCACTTGACATCCCCAATGTGATGACATTACCTGGAAGTGATGTCATCACATTGGCAATGTTGCAGGGGATGCTCTGGTTTGAGGGCAAAACTCTATGGTAAATTTGCCCTCAAACCATAGAGTTTTGCCCTCAAAACCAGAGTGTCACTGCCGTGATGACCTCACTTCCGAGTATCTTCATGGCACCCCTCAAATCCCCCCACTGGCGACAAGGTAGGACCTGGCAACCCTACCTCTCTTGTGGGTACACAGTGGGGGAATCATTAGATTTACTGGCCTGTGCTCTATGGCTAGCCACTCTGGTTGTGTTTCAAGGGTTATTTACTGTTATGTCTTTAGCTATATCAAAAGCCATGTTATTTATTTATTTATCTTTACATTTATATCCCGCCCTCCCCGAAGGCTCAGGGTGGCTCACAAAGGGCATAAATGCTTGGTTAAAACAATGAACAATATAAAACAATATAAAATACAATATGCATAATACACTAAAAAATGTCGTTGCTCCAGAATTTCTTAACTGTAGATTTCAAGATGGGATTCTGGAGTTTTTATACCAGAACAACAACCAACAATGTGTGTCCCAACTGCACTGTCATCTGCCAAGGAAGTCTCACGCCCCCAATAATATCCACTCCACCAATGGTCAAGGTACGGAGATGAGGGGCGGTGGTGGAATAATGGTGGCGGCGGCTCCTACTCAAAAGCCTGGTGGAAGAGCTCCGTTTTACAGGCCCTGTGTCAGCAAGCTGCCAAATGTTCATTTTTGTTTCTTTACCCTTTCAGGTATCTGAGTCATGCAACGTATTTGATTGTATATTTCCCCCCCCCCAGACATCCGCTCAGGTAGTCATGCTCATAAGTTCTTAGTAACTGCATTCTTATTAGACCACGCCAGCCATGCTTTGCTGTAACGTTATCTTTCCCAAGGTCACAGGTGGTTGAGAGAAGAAACTTGCTTTGACTTTAATGAGTAGAAACTGTGAGAAGCGTTTTGTAGTGATAACACAGTTGCCGTTGCTTTCCCAAGGATTTGGGCGCGTAAAATGTTTCTAGGCGCAAGCGGGAACCATGTTTATTGGCTGTAACAATTATGAACTTGCTTTAACCTTTCCAGCATCCTGCACTTGCGTTATTCTGAACAGTGCTTCTGTTCAAGTGACTCATGGCTTCAATAAAGTAATCCCTTTCTATAAGTGTGTACTCCATTGATTGCTGTGGGACCTGACACCCTGCGGAACTGCACCAGGTCCCGCAGGGCCCGGATCTCCTCTGGAAGCTCATTCCACCAGGTAGGAGCCGCCACCGAATTGCTGAGTTAAGCTTGAGAGCAAAAGAAGGACTGTAAGCTGTAACAATACTATTGGCTGATGTGTAAACGTACCCAATCAGAGTGCAGAGAAATGTTCAGGAGGGAACTGATCTGATTGGTTGTTATCTATGTAATGCCATTGGTCCTTAACTATTCTAGGGCGTGGCCACACCAGCCCGGGATAGTTTAAAAGGAGCCCTGCTCCACTGTTTGTTGTGTGTTCTTCACTGTTCCTGTTTGAAACCAATAAAGCTGATTCACTGTTACTTACGAGACGGCATTGAGTCAATACTTGACAATTTGCGACGAGGATGGGATGCTAAGAACAGGTAGGCAGCCCCACTGAACCAACGGCAGGACGGAGAACAAAGACACACACCCAGTTGTGCAATCCAAGGCACCATTTGCCATTGTGGTTGCCCCAACCACTGCAATGGCCATCGACCCGGCATTCGAGGTGTTCGAATTGGGCATGGAGGACTGGGTCTCGTACCTATCCAGGTTCAAGTTCCACCTGCAAGCAAACCAAGTCGTGGACGAGGTGAGGAAGAAGGCGATGCTCCCCAGTTCCTGCGGCAAGACCATTTTTTATGTCGTCCGGTCCCTAGTTACTCCAACTGACATCTGCACAGCAACCTGGAAGGTCATAACAGACTGGCTGAAAGCTCACTTCTCGCCTCAACCATCCCAAATCGCTTGCCGTCACGCTTTTTACAAGCGGTCAGGGCTCAACCGAGTCAATTGCTGAGTACGTCACAGCCCTGCAAAAAGCAGCCAAACCCTGCAACTTCACCGACCTGGAGGAAGCTCTCCTCGACAGGCTCGTGTGTGGCCTACGTGACGAGAGGCTACAGCAGTGCCTGTTTCCCAAGACAGCGCTCACTTATGACATGGCCTACGCTGAGGCTGTTGCCACTGAGGCTGCTGAGAGGTCAATGAGAGAGGTCCGTCAGTCGTTAAGGACCAGTCAGTGCACCACCAGTCAACCAGCAGCTCTGATGAGGAAGTCGATGACGTCCACCGAACGCAAGCTACATGACACAAGCGGACCCCACTGAAGACTGCGCCATGGCGTCCCTGCGCAGACTGTGGCAGGAGTCACAAGTGGGATCATTGTTGGGCACAAGACTTCATCTGCCGAAGCTGTGGAAACTGGGGCCATTTGGCAAGGGTCTGCCGGGCCAAAAAGAAATCGCCACCATCATCTCCTGCTACAAGGCCTCGGGTTCGAGCTACGGACGGTGAGAGGTCCACCGATTGCCACCGGACCAACTGCTGCACCTGTCTGTCGACTGTTCTGAGCACTGGAGCAAGCCCCAGTAAGAAGATCCTGGTCACCATTCGGCTGGACGGTGTTCCTTGTGACATGGAAGTTGACTCCAGATCTGTCGTGACCGTCATTTCGTCACAGACCTGGCAGCGTTTGTTTCTGCTGAGAAGTTGCCACCGTCTGACACCATCAACCGCGCATCTCTCTGATTTCCAGGGGCGGCGTATTCCACTGGCTGGCAAGGCTAGCTTTGAGGTGGAGTTCAAGAGTCACAAGGAATCATGGTCCCTCCTTGTGGCTGAGGGAGACCGGGCCAACCTGTTAGGCCTGAATTGGTTTGAACCCCTTGGTATTGCCGTAACCGGGGTTAACAAAGTGTGTATGAATAAAGGGGAATGCATTTATGACGAATTTCCAGAGGTTTTTGATGGGGGGGCTTGGTCGGTCCACCTATAAGTTTCGATCTAGACCCCTGAGTGGTGCCTATCAGGCCAAGGTATAGGAAGGTTCCAATATCTATGAAGGCCAAAATAGAGGTTGAATAGATAAACTGATCGTGCAAGGTATTCTTGAACCTGTTCCTTATGCAAAATGGGAGACGCCTATTGTAATGCCTGTAAAATCTGATGGGTCTGTGCTTATTTGCGCCGGTTATAAATGTACAATTAATAAGGCTTTGCAACAACATTCTTATCCGGTGCCAGTAATAAGCCATGTGCTAGTGTCGCTGGGAGGTGGAAAGGTAATTGCCAAACTAGATCTTGCACGGGCTTATCAGCAGCTTCCCGTCGATGACAAAGCTGCAGAAACGCATACGATTGTAACGCACCGGGGTGCATTTCGTGTGAAAAGGTTACGATTTGGGGTCAACGTCACCCCAGGTATATTCCAAGGGCTCATGGAAGGGCTACTAAGAGGGTTACCGGGAGAAGTCCTGTATTTCGATGATGTGCTAATTGCAGGGGCAAACGAAACGGAGCTGTTAAACCGTCTGAGGTATTGAGTCACTTCAGTAAAGCTGGTCTGAAGGTTAAGAAATCGAAGTGTTATATTGGTGTGTCACAAGTTGAATTTCTGGGGTTCCTCATTGATGAACAGGGAGTCCACCCTACGGCAGATAAGGTATCTGCGATTCAGAACGCGCCTCGCCCCAATTCTAAAAAAAGAGCTGCAATCGTTCCTAGGAATACTCAACTTCTATCATTCCTTTTTACCTGACAAGGCCTTTGTAGCTGAGCCTCTCCATGGGTTGTTGCACAAAGGGGTGAAATGGGAATGGGGTGCTAAACACGAAAAGGTGTTTATGTCAGTAAAAGAGCTGCTAAAGCTGTGTTAACGCACTACGATGAGTCAACAACGTTGGTATTGGCGGCCGATGCCTCACCATACAGGGTTGGCACAGTTTTGAGCCATGTCATGGCTGATGGGCAGGAATCACCCATCGCATACTATTCGTGGTCCCTGATGGCCGCAGAAAAGAACTATGCGCAGATCGACAAGGAGGAGCTTGCCTTGGTGGCAAGAATTAAAAGGTTCCATGACTTTGTGTATGGCCACTGGTTCCTCCTTGTCACCGATCATAAGCCACTACTGGGACTTTTCTCACCAGACCGCCAGATGCCCAACCTGATGTCCCCCCGCATGTTGCGGTGGGCTATTTTTTTTTGGTCAGCCTACGACTTGGAGCATCGGCCGGGCAAGGCCATCGGACATGCGGACGCTCTCAGTCATTGCCCCTTGCCCCAACTGGACGCTGATCCTGCACCCCCATATGATGTCTTAGCCCTTGACGAACTGCCTCAACCTCCGGTCCACTCCTCAGACATTGCTGCTGCATCAGCTAAGGACTCTATTCTCGCACGAGTCCTTAACTGGGCATGGAGGGGGTGGCCAGCGGGTCGTTTGGAGCCAGAGTTTCAGCCATACAGTACCTGGCAAACTGAACTATCTGTGCATAAGGGCTGTTTACTTTGGGGGAACCGGGTAATTGTGCCTCCCAAGCTAAGGGAGAGGGTCCTGGAAATGCTTCACAATGGCCATCCAGGCAGTGTGCACATGAAGGCTCTCGCAAGGAGCTGTTTGGTGGCCCAAGCTTGATGCTGATATAGAGGAGTGGGTTAAGAGTGTCTGACTTGCCAAAAGTCACAACCGGATCTTCCTCAGGCTCCCATTCAGCATTGGGAGAGTACTCACAAGCCCTGGTCTCGACTTCATGTCAATTTTGCTGGCCCTTTTCAAGGCCAAACTTTTTTATTATTGTGGACTCTTTTTCAAAATGGTTAGAAGTTGTACAGATGCATACTACCACTTCTACTGCTGTGATTAATGTATTGCACTGGGTATTTGCAACCAACGAGTTACCGTACGTGTTGGTGTCTGACAACGGGGCCCAATTTATCTCTATGGAGTTTGCCAAGTTCCTAGGGGACAATCTCATTAAGCATGTAACGTCTGCGCCATTCCATCCAGCCACAAACAGGCAAGCTGAACGGATGGTTCGGACGACAAAAGAGGTGCTTAAGAGAATGGGTCAGGGTGACTGGGTGCAGAAATTAGCCTTGGTTCTCCTAAGGCAGCATATCATGCCTTGTACCACCACGGGGAGGAGCCCAGCAGAGCTCCTGATGGGATGCAAGCTAACCACCCTGTTAGGCTCCAACCAGACCTGACAGAGACCAGACCCCCAAGAGCTGAGGCCCTGGAAAAGCCGCGCATTTTCAAATCTGGAGACAAGGTGTTTGTGCACAATTACGGGGAGGGACACTTATGGCTTCCCGCCATAATCTCAGATGTTCTGGGTTCCCAGATGTATGTGGCACAGCTAGCAGTTGGCAGAAAACTGCGATGCCACATAGATCAGCTCAGGCAACGGTGGGCTGACTCCACACACAAGTCCAGCACTGTACTTGACTCGATCCTCCACCCAGATGGCGAGCAACGAGGGCCTCCAGAGGAGGAGGTGAGTGTTGCTGCGCTCCTCACAGTTGGGCAATCCCCAACTCAAGGCAGTGATCCCTCAGATGCCAGCTATTCAGACTCACTGGACAGTGAGTCAACCAGGGCCTCCGAAACTTTGTCACCACCAGAACTTGAACCCATTTGCAGGTCCCAACAAACTAGGCATGCCCCACTCCTATTTAAAAGATTATGTCTGCTTGGGTATTGTTCCATTTTAGGGGGGGAGGAATTGTTATGTCTTTAGCTATATCAAAAGCCATGTTAAGCTTGAGAGCAAAAGAAGGATTGTAAGTTGTAACAATACTATTGGCTGATGTATGAATGTACCCAATCAGAGTGCAGAGAAATGTTCAGGATGGAACTGACCTGATTGGATGTTATCTATGTAATGCCATTGGTCCTTAACTATTGTAGGGCATGGCCACACCAGCCTGGGATAGTTTAAAAGGAGCCCTGCTCCACTGTTTGTTGTGTGTTCTTCACTGTTCCTGTTTGAAACCAATAAAGCTGATTCACTGTTACTTACGAGATGGCATTGAGTCAATACTTGACATTTACCAGGTTTAAATAGCTGGACCATAGCAGAGAAGATGTCTCTAGGACAGGCATGCAGTAGGGTTGACTACTCTAGGTTGGGAAATTCCTAGAGATTTGAGGGGTAGAGCCTGTGGGGAGGGAAGGGACCTCAGCAGGTCATGATGCTATAGAGACCATACTCCAAAGCAGCCATTTTCTCCAGGGCACTTGATCTGGAGAACAGCTGTAATTCCAGGAGATCTCCAGGCCCCACCTGGAGGTTGGCAACCCCAAGTCAGAAGTACATGGTGACATATTTTTGAATAGGTTCTTTCCCTTATGGGGTGGAATGATTAATTATGTCAGAGTAGGGGAAACTTGGGATGGCCAGAACCAGTGCAGTATACCTTGGTGTCAGACTGCTGACTCCTGTGGAAAAGAGGAAACAGATTTGACTTTAAGCCAAGTTGGTTCAAATGTATGGTTTTAATTGGCCAATTGATTTCATGTAAGTAAGCATCAGTGACAGTTCAAGTTTCAGCAGGAGAGTTTTGTTTATAGGCTAGGGCCAAGTGTAATACTGGGGAGTAAATTCTAGAGAAGCCAACTTGGACTTTTGTAATTTGGTTTTTACCTTCAATTTTAATTCCGTTTGTGATTAGAATTGTAATGGTCTTTATATTTGTCTTGTGGCTATATGCCTTTTGCTGTATATTGTCCACAGCCCTGCTTAGCAGGGATAGGGTGATAAATAAATAAATAACATTTAGTGGGGAAATGGCAAAACAGGAAAGGGTTAAGAGACCACTGCGTTTCAGGGTTGTGTTTTAATCTGAAGCTATTTGCATTTGCATTTTGTAAAGCAGTAACTCAGGCCAAGATACAACATGCAACCTTCCATTAAACAGCAACTCATGCACAGACATAGCAGGCAGCCTCCTGTGAGCCGGTGTCTGGACTCTGAGGAACATTTGAATTGTTAGATTTACAGTTGGTAGCACGGCAGTTGCTCTGGTGTAACATACAATGAAGAAACTACTGCTTTTCTCACTGCTACACCACACTGGATTGCTTAAGTAACTGTCATCACTGAGTTCACAAACTTTCTGATGTTCTGTTTATAAAGACAAATTGAAAATAAAGGGCAAACTTTAATTTTAAAAAAGGAAAAATAAGATGTTACTGGGGCTGGCTTTCAAGGAATAGTCCCTCTTACAAATATGAGTTGCTAGGTCACAGAGGTGAAGGCTGTAATCCCCTGGACAGGCCTGTGGCATTTATCTTGATCCAGACAGCATGCAGGCCAGCTGAAACAGAAGGTGAGGGTTTGATTAAAAGCCATATAGGCAACCAAAGAATTTCGATTTTTAAAAATCCAGAAGTAACAATCATTCATATTTCATCTCCACAGTATTAAATAATAACAATTATAATTAAAGGCTCCTAAGTAAGCTCAATTTGTTGTTGTTCAGTCGCACAGTCGAGTCCGACTCTTCGCGACCCCATGGACTAGATCCCGCCAGGCCCTCCTGTCTTCCGCTGTCCCCTGAAGTTTGCTCAGTTTCATGTTCCTTGCATCGATGACACTGTCTAACCATCTCATCCTTTGCCGTCCCCGTCTTCTTTGACCTTCAATCTTTCCCAGCATCAGGGTCTTCTCCAGTGAGTGCTCCCTTCTCATTTGGTGGCCAAAGTATTTGAGCTTCATTTTCATTATCTGGCCTTCCAGGAAACAGTCAGGGTTGATTTCTTTTAGGATTGACTGATTTGATCTTCTTGCAGTCCAAGGGACTCTCAAGAGTCTTCTCCAGCACCATAGTTCAAAAGAATCTATTCTTCGGCGCTCGGCCTTCCTTATAGTCCAACTCTCGCAGCCATACATGACTACTGGGAATACCATTGCTTTGACCATGCGGACTTTTGTTGGCAAGGTGATGTCTCTACTTTTTATCATGCTGTTTGGGTTCGCCATCGCTTTCCTCCCAAGTAGCAGGCGTCTTTTAATTTCATGGCTGCAGTCACAGTCTGCGGTGATTTGGGATCCCAGGAACGTGAAGTCTGTCACTACTTCCACGACTTCCCCTTCTATTTGCCAAGGAGTGATGGGACCGGATGCCATGATCTTAGTTTTTTTGATGTTGAGCTTCAAGCCCACTTTTGCGCTCTCCTCTTTTACCCTGAGCAAGAGGCTCTTTAGGTCCTCTTCACTTTCTGCCATTAGAGTGGTATCGTCTGCATATCTGAGGTTGTTGATCTTTTCCCCAGCAATCTTAATTCCCGCTTGTGATTCATCCAGGCCAGCATTTCGCATGATGTACTCTGCATATATATTAAATAAGCAAGGTGACAATATACATCCTTGTCGTACTCCTTTTCCTATGCTGAACCAATCAGTTGTTCCATATCCGGTTCTAACTGTCGCTTCTTGGCCCTTATACAGGTTTCTCAAGAGACATGTGAGGTGGTCTGGTACTCCCATCTCTTTAAGGACCTGCCATAGTTTGTTGTGATCCACACAGTCAAAGGCTTTAGCATAGTCAATGAAGCAGAAGTAGATGTTTTTCTGGTACTCTCTTGCTTTCTCCATAATCCAGCGAATGTTGGCAATTTGATCTCTAGTTCCTCTACCTCTTCGAAACCCAGCTTGTACTTCTGGCAGTTCTCTATCCACGTACTGTTGAAGCCTAGCTTGTAGGATCTTGAGCATGACCTTGCTAGCGTGTGATATGAGTGCAATTGTGCGATAGTTTGAACATTCCTTGGCATTGCCCTTCTTTGGGATTGGAATGTATACTGACCTTTTCCAATCCTGTGGCCACTGTTGCGTTTTCCAAATTTGCTGGCAAATTGAGTGCAGCACTTTAACAGCATCATCTTCTAAGACTTTGAATAGCTCAGCTGGAATACCATCACCTCCACTAGCTTTGTTGTTAGCAATGCTTTCTAAGGCCCATTTAACTTCACATTCCAGGATGTCTGGCTCGAGGTCAGTGATTATACCGTCGTGGTTGTCAAGGACATCGAGGTCTTTCTTGTATAGTTCTTCTGTGTATTCTTGCCATCTTTTCCTAATCTCTTCTGCTTCTGTTAGGTCCCTACCGTTTTTGTCCTTTATCATGGCCAGCTTTGCATGGAACGCTCCCTTGATTTCTCCAACTTTCTTGAAGAGATCTCTAGTCCTTCCCATTCTATTGTTTTCTTCTATTACTTTGCACTGTTCATTCAGGAAGGCCTCCTTATCTCTCCTTGCTGTTCTCTGGAAATCTGCGTTCAGTTGGGTAAATCTTTCCTTTTCGCCTTTGCCTTTCGCTTTCCTTCTTTCCTCTGCTATTTGTAAAGCCTCATCAGAAAGCCACTTTGCTTTCTTACATTTCTTTTTCTTTGGGATGGTGGTGATTGCTGCCTCCTGTACAATGTCACGAACCTCCGTCCATAGTTCTTCAGGCACTCTATCTATCAAATCCAGACCCTTGAATCTATTCTTCACCTCTACTGTATATTCATCAGGGATGCGATCTAGGTCAAACCTGAATGGCCTCGTGGTTTTCCCAATTTTCTTCAGTTTAAGTCTGAATTTTGCAATGAGTAGCTCATGATCTGAACCACAGTCAGCTCCAGGTCTTGTTTTTACTGACTGGATAGAGCTTCTCCATCTTTGACTGCAAATTATATAGTCAATCTGATTTCGGTGTTGCCCATCTGGTGATGTCCATGTGTAGAGTCGCCTCTTAGGTTGTTGGAAAAGGGTGTTCGCTATGACCAGTGTGTTCTCTTGACAAAACTCTGTTAACCTTTGCCCTGCTTCATTTTGCTTTCCAAGGCCAAACTTGTCTGTTATTCCGGTTACCTTTTGACTTCCTACTTTACCATTCCAGTCCCCTATGATGTTGAGGACATCATTTTTTTGTGTTAGTTCTATGAGGTGTTGTAGAACCGGTCCACTTCAGCCTCTTTTGCTCAATAGTCACAGGATAAAAGGACAAGTCCTTTTGTGGATCAAAAACTGGCTGATTAATAGGAAACAGAGTGAGTATAAATGCAAAATTTTCTCAGTGGAGGGTAGTAAGCAGTGGGGTACTGCAGGAATCAGTACTCGGTTCGATGCTTTTTAACTTGTTTATTAATGATTTGGAGTTGGGTGTAAACAGTGAAGTGGCTAAATTTGCAGATGACATGAAGTTGTTTAGGGTGGTGACAACCAGGAAGGATTGTGAGGCACTCCAAAGGGATCTGTCAAGGATGGGTGAGTGGGCATCAACGTGGCAAATGGGGTTCAATGTGGCCAACTGCAAAGTGATGCA
This sequence comes from Gekko japonicus, assembly GCF_001447785.1. Taxonomy (NCBI): domain Eukaryota; kingdom Metazoa; phylum Chordata; class Lepidosauria; order Squamata; family Gekkonidae; genus Gekko; species Gekko japonicus. The sequence goes on along the minus strand of NW_015161992.1, from coordinate 933,168 downwards.
TATTGGAGCAAAAAATCCTAACTATAAATACACATTGATGGGGTCTGAACTGGCAGAGACTGACCAAGAGAGAGATCTTGGAGCTGTAGTAGATAACTCAATGAAAATGTCAAGACAGTGTGTGACTGCAATAAAAAAGGCCAACACTATACTGGGGATTATTAGGAAGGGAATTGAAAACAAATCAGCCAGTATCATAATGCCCCTGTATAAATCGATGGTACGTCCTCATTTGGAGTACTGTGTACAGTTCTGGTCACCACACCTGAAAAAGGATATTATAGCATTGGGGAAAGTGCAGAAAAGGGCAACTAGAATGATAAAAGGGTTGGAACACTTTCCCTATAAAGAAAGGTTAAATGCTTGGGGCTCTTTAGCTTGGAAAAACGACAGCTGAGGGGTGACATGATCGAGGTTTTTAAGATCAATTGAAGCTGTGCCTGGATGGAATATCATTGCATGGGTGGTTGTGTGAACTGGGCACATTGTAGGGACCCATGTGCTGCTCATATGGGCGGCTGATGTGAATGGAACACCAACATAATTCGTCAACCCCAGCCTCTGTTCAGGGTCGATGTCAATATCCTGTTTTCTGTTTGACTGTGGAAGAGGCAGTTTGTGGTTCTGTATTAACATATACAACTTCTATGAGGTATTTAAAAAAAACCACATGCATGAAGGTAGAAAGCAGTCCCATACGTCTCATACAGTGACAGAAAAGAAAGCAGACTGAGAGGATGGAAAAATAAGAATGCACCATAGTTTTTTTTTATGTATAAAGGTTTTATTGACTCTCCCTAAAAGGAGAGGTATTTCGCTTAAAATAGAAAAATTGGGAGGATGTATAGTGGGAGACAGAGAAAGCTGAGTGATATATTAACTGGTAAATTAAACTGTTAGTAATGTCCAATCATTCTTCTTAGGCTTCTTCTGTGAACAGTCAAACTTCTTTTTTCAGTCCGGTTATAGGTATTATCTATGTTAGTGTGTTAGTAATGTTCCTTTGAATTTCTGTTAAAAAGCTTCTTCCGGGCGCCTTCAGAACCGCTTCTATGCGTGCTGGTTTCTTTTTCACTCCCGTTGACGTGGAGGAGCTTCATCTGTTTTCTTCTCCTTCCGGCTTTTTTCCCCCCATCCTCCTTTGGGTCGCTATCAACACTTTCAGTTCATATGCTATAAATCCTTTCTTTCTTGCCATTTCAGGAGAGTTCCAGCTTTGAGAATGGTATTTAGATTCGATTTCGCTTTTATACGCTCCCAATCTTTCCGCTGAAACCTCCTCCGCAACTGTTGACTTTTAAAAGCGTTTGCCAGGCACTTTCTCGCTGTCACAGTTCAACTTTTCTCCTTTCACAATTCCCCGTCAGATTCACAGCAATAAACAATCCAGGCAGTAAGCAGCCGGTTCTCACCCATAAGCAAACGCCCAGATCGGAAGTTCCTCCCGTCTTCTCCGCTTGTCTTTACCCAGCTCCGACATCTTGGTTTTTTTTGTTTACTTTTAATAAAGTTCTTAAATAAAGTCCTGAGAAACAAAACTTTTTCA
>NW_015161992.1:920052-931369 GCF_001447785.1 Gekko japonicus | reverse complement strand
GGTCCATTGGGGCAGGGCATGGCGGGAGCCTCGGTCTCCGACCTCTCGGCCGAAAGAGAGACTCCCCCCTAGTACGCCCTAAAGCGCCCCGGATCCGAGCTCCTCTCTTCCTGAGGTGCTCGTTCAGGTCTCCGCTTGCACAGATTCCCTCCTCCACCACGGGCGGGCGAGACGCCCTCGGGAGCGACCCGAGGATGCGTCCGCCATTCGCGGAAGCCAAACCGGAAGCCAGAATGCACCATAGTTTTGTTGTGGAAGGTTTAGATTGGCAACAGACTCTTAAAAGAACAAGGTGTGTGTGTGTGTGTGTGTGTGTGTGGTGTGTTATATCAGGGACAATATGAACCAAGGAAGTGGCAAAGTGTGCACAGCTCTCTTGAGGAAGGTACGATATGCCTGCTGAGGGACACATGACAGCTGCCACCCCTGGGATCCCTGTTGGTGGAGATTAGGCCAACCTGTGTTGGGATGGAAGGTGACTCCCCCCCCCTTCACTGCAACATAACGGCCAGATTGGGTGGTGGTGGTGGTGTTACCCCCTTCCCCACTGTGTGCCAGAAGTGCAACCCATTGTCTCAGAGAGTGGAAAGGTAGTTGGGCTCTGAAAGGGGGCAGGAGAGGGAGCTGCTCCTGGAGTTGTGAGTGTTTTATTATTTGTCTTTCCTTCTGCTGAGGAGGAGTAGGTGAGGTTACTGTGTGGGAGGACAGTGTTTGAGAGTGTGTGGGTGTGTATAACCTGTTGGAGAGTGGTGCTTGTTTGAGGAAGTGTGGTTTCTGTTTGTCTCTTTTGCCTGACTGTAATTGATTGCAGCTTTTAGCAGTTTTGCCTGGGGCTGACTGCTGCCCCCGCCCTCTGAGAGCCCCATAGAAGGCCTGAGGGCCCCATAGAAGGCGGAGTAGCTCTTACACTCTATATTTGTTAAATTAGTTTTTGCTTCTGCAAACCCTTCACATGTAGTCTTGAGATGCAGTTTGGTAGGGAAGTTATCAAAGAAGTGTCTGTTAAACTAATTTCGAAAAGGATTGCAACAGCATGGCTGGTGAGGGAGCTGAGGTGGTGACATGCAAAAACTGTGGCATGTCCATATTCTTACCTGAGGGTAACAGCAATTACACTTGCAGCAAGTGTAAGTTGGTAGTCATACGGGAGGAGAAAATACAGGGACTTGAGGCACGCTTGTCCACACTCCAATTTATAAGGGAAGGTGAAGAGTTCATGGACAGAATGCATGAAGCACTCCTGAGAGAGCAACAGGAGGAGGAGGTAAAGGTATCTCACCAACTCGAAGAGCACCCAACACAGAAGGAGGGCACAAGGAAGAATGTAACCCACAGGAGCAGGAAGATCAAAAGACATTCTGAGCCTCTGTTACTAAGCAATCGGTTCCTGGATAGCCCCACATATATTGTTTCTGAACCACTGGAACAAGGGCTCCACCCCCAGCCTCCACAAAACTTAAAGAAAATTTCTCAGACCCCTGTGGATGCAAGGACTCAAGTCTCTGCTCCCCAATATAGGAGAAGGCAATTGGGGATTACCTACTGAGAGAGGTAGAAGCTAAAGTGTGCTGACCAGACTTGTCATCTCGAGAGGTATGCTGTCTACTGGGTGCATGCATCCAGAATGTGACAGAAAGGGTAGGAAGACTCATAAAGCCCACAGACTATTATCCCTTCTTGCTCATCCATGTGAGAAGAAATGATACAGCCCGGAACAGCCCAGAACATATTAAAAGAGACTATGTGGCTCTGGTTAAAAAGGTGAAGGAATTGGGAGTGCAGGTTGTATTCTCGTCAGTTCTTCCTGTTGAAGGCCATGGCTTAGGAAGGGAAAGAAGAATACTGCAGATCATAGAATCATAGAATGATAGAGTTGGAAGGGACCTTGCAGGTCATCTAGTCCAACCCCCTGCACTCTGCCAGGAGCATAGCTGAAAGATAGCCCTACATACCTACAACATACCCGAAAGATGGTCATCCTGCCTCCACTTGAAAACGTCCAGTGAAGGAGCATCCACCACCTCCCGAGGCAGACTGTTCCACTGCTCAACCACTCTTACAGTTAGGAAGTTTCTCCTGATATTTAGCTGGTAACGACTCCCTTGTAATTTCCACACATTAGATCTAGTCTTGCAATCCAGAGCAAGAGAGAATAGATCTGCTCCATCTTCTACATGATAGCCCTTCAAATACTTGGAAGACTGCAATCATGTCTCCTCTAAGCCTTCTCTTTCCCAGACTAAACATACCCAACTCTTTCAGCCTTTCCTCATAAGACCTGGATTCCAACCCTCTCACCATCCTGGTGGCCCTCTTCTGGACATGCTCGAGCTTGTCAACATCCTTCCTAAAATGTGGTGCCCAAAACTGGACACAGTACTCCAGGTGAGGCCTGACCATAGCAGAATAGAGTGAAACTACCACCTCCCGTGATCTGGACACAATGCTTCTGTTAATGCATCCTAAGATTCCATTAGCTTTCTTCACAGTCACATCACACTGCAGGCTCAGCACATCGCACTGCAGGCTCAGCTGGGCTGAGGCAAGGGGTGGAGAGCACGTGGTGGGTTGCTGATAGAAGGTAGGGGTTGTTTTTTTTCTCCCTTTGCCTTCCTAGCTGCTGTGTGGGAGCTGAGAGAGAGTTGGGTTCTTTGTAGCCTGATAGAGAGTGGTTCTGTTTAAGTCTTTTTGGGGCTGTTTGTGCTTTGGGGGTTGTTGGAGGCTGAGTGAGTTGCTGTGGAGTGCTGTTGATTGCAAGCCCCGCCCCCTATCATGCTGGGCTCTGCTGTGCTGAGCAGGAAGTGGCCTTTTGAAACAAAAGGCTGCTTCTCGCCCTGTGGCTCTTAGCCTGTGGGTCTTGCTTGGAGACCTTATAAGAACCTGAGTAGAGGGCTGCTACTGAGTTCTGGGGAGAGAACTGCTGGCAAGGTAGCCATTTGGTCAGTCTCAAAGTTTTCAGGGTACATTACCACAACAAGAGTTTATGTCAGAGTTTGAGGAAAGTTCCTGAGGCTGTAGAAGATAGCATTGCTCCAAGGAAGATGGATAACGAAGGATCTATTCCACTGACCTGTGTGGGTTGCGCCATGGTCATTGCTAAGAAATGCATTATACATGCTGCAAGTGTAAGCTTATAAAAATGCTTGAGGAGAAGGTGGGAGAACTCGAGGCACAAATCTGTACACTGAGGAACAATAGGAAGGGTGAAAGCTTTTTGGATGTGACGGAAGAGGGGCTCCTGAGAGAACAGCAAGAGCTAGCAAATCCTGAGCAAGAGGAAGGAAGTAACAAGGAACAGGTGGGTGAGTGGAAGAATGTGACCTTGAGGAGTAAGATAATCAGGAAACACTCACAGCCAGTGGAGCTGAAAAATCGATACCAGAATAGCACACTCCGAGATCAAAAGGATGTGACTGACACACAAGCACATAGGCAGAGAAGGAACCAAGCTATCCCACGGAGGAAGAGACGAGTAGTGGTGGTTGGTGACTCCCTACGGAGAGGGACAGAAGAAGGTGTATGCAGACCGGACGAGGAATCTCGAGAGGTTTGTTGTCTTCCTAGAGCGTGTATCCAAGATGTGACTGAGAGAATACCAAGACTGGTCAAGACCTCTGATCACTAGCCGCTCCTGCTGATCCACGTGGGAACAAATGATACGGCCCGAAGAAACCTTGAATGGGTCGCCAAAGACTATGAGACTCTGGGCAAGAAGGTGAAAGATCTGGGGGTACAGGTGGTGTTTGCCTCCATTTTACCTGTTGAGGGCCATGGAGCTCGAAGGGAGAACTGGATACTGGAGGTGAATGGCTGGTTACGTAGATGGTGCTGCTGAGAGGGATTTGGCTTCCTGGACCATGGTATGTACCTCCAACATGAAGGACTGTTGGAGACGGATGGGGTGCACCTTACAAAGAATGGGAGGAATGTCTTTGCTGGAAGACAGGCTGCAGGAGGGCTTTAAACTGAAGCCAAGCCATTGGGGGTGGGAAGAAAAAGCATGATGTTGTGCGGCATCCCCAACACTAAGTTCAAGAAGGAGAGCCACCAGAGAATACATGAACGGGAGAGAGGTGAGTTCAAGTAATTTTCATGTAAAATCAAAGGGACCTATGGTAGGAAAGGATGTCTGTAATCTGTGATGTCTGTGATATCTGTGATACTAATGCACAGAGTATGGAAAATAAACAGGAGGAACTTGAACTTCAAATATTGGAAAGTAAGTATGATCTGATAGGTATCACTGAGACTTGGTGGGATGAGTCTCATATATGGTGCACAGTGATTGAAGGATATACCTTGTTTAAACGGAAAAGAATAAACAAAAAAAAAAGGCGGGTGGCATTATATGTCAAGAATGAATACGCTTGCACTGAAATTCAGGATTTTGAGAGTTGCCCTGCTGAAAGTGTGTGGGTAAGGATAGAGCGGGGGGGGGAAGAAGAGGAAATTGTTTTGGGGGTATACTACAGACCTCCAAACCAATCAGAGGAACTGGATGATGCCTTTGTACAACAGCTTGCTAAACTTTCACAGAGACAGGATGTAGTGGTTATTGGAGATTTCAACTATCTAGATATTTGCTAGAAATCTAACTCTGCTAGACATGGGGCATCCCGCAGATTCTTGAATACTCTTGTGGACAACTTCATCTCTCAGAAGGTGGAGGTGGGAACCAGAGGATCTGCTATCCTAGAGTTAATCCTGACTAACAGGGAAGAAATGGTTGATGAAGTGGTGGGATCCTTAGGGACTAGTGACCATGTCAGCTTGGAATTTGATATAGATAAGGATGTGAAACCAGGACATAGTAGGACATATCCTGGACTTCAGGAAAGCTGATTTTTAAAAACTCAGAGAAATATTAGGTAGGATCTCATGGCTGGAAATGCTGAGGGAGAAATATGCACAGGAAGGATGGCTGATGCTGAAAAATGAAGTGCTTAAGGCACAATCGCGAACTGTTCCAGTAAGAAAGAAAGGTGGGAGATGGGTAATGAAGCCAAGGTGGCTGAACAAGGAACTCTCTGAAGAGCTGAGACTAAAAAGGGAAATGTACAGGAAATGGAAGGAGGGTCAGATTACTGAGTGTGAATACAAGAAGCAGGCTCAAAACTGTATGGATGGTGTCAGAAAGGCTAAAGCGCAGATGGAGCTGAGGCTTGCGAGGGATGCTAAAAACAACAAGAAAAATTTCTATGCCTATGTTTGGAGCAAAAAGATTTTTAGAGTTGGCCCTCTTCTATTCTTAACTAACCTTTTAAGGTTCTGAATTCTAGCTTGAGGTTCAGTCCCCCCCCCCTTTTTTCTTCATTGTCCTTACTGGGGGTCTGCTATAGACCACCAAGCCAGGCAGAGGATTTGGATGAGACACTCCTAGAACAGGTTACAAAGTTCTCAAAGGGACATGGTGGTCAAAGGAGATTTCTGTTGGAAGTCCAATTCTGCTAAAAATGAAAGGTCTTGTGACAGCTTCATTTTCCGGAACGTGGAGAGGGAAACAAGGGGATCTCCTATCTTGGACATGATTCTTACCAACAGGGAAGAACTGGTTGACGAGGTGAAAGTAGTGGGCATCCTGGGTAGTAGTGACCATGTAATTTTGGAATTTACAGTCTTGGGGAAGGGAAAAGCTGTACATAGACATGTATATTGGACTTCAGGAAAGCAAATTTTGGCAAACATAAAGTTATGCTGGGTAGAATCCCATTATCAGAAATACTTAAGTAGAAGGGAGCTCAAGAGGGATGGGAGTTTTTTAAAAGTGAGAAGAAAAATTGGGAGGAGCCTAAAGAAGCCACGGTGGCTCCATAAACAGCTTTCAAAAGACTTGAGAAATAAAAAAGACTCATTCAGAAAGTGGAAGGAGGGCTTTATAACTAAGGAGGGATATAAACAAATCACCAGTGCTTGTAGAGAAAACTAAAGCGCAGTATGAGCTTAGGCTTGCGAGAGACACTAAAAACAACAAAAAAGGGTTCTTTTCTTATGTTCAAAGTAAGAAAATGAGCAAGGACTTGGTAGGCCCATTGTGGGGACAGGAGAGTGATATTGTAACAGGTGATGAAAAGAGGGCAGAACTGCTCAATTCCAACTTTTTCTCAGCCCTCTCTTGCAAGGGAAATGGTGCTCAGTATGGCAAAAACAGAACATATGATGAAGGAAGGGAGTTGCAGCCTAGAATCGACATGGGGTAGTACATAAACACCTAGTTTCTTTAAATGAAACTAAGTCCCCGGAGCCAGATGTGCTGCATCCAAGAGCCAGTTTGGTGTAGTGATTAGGAGTGGTGGACTCTAATCTGGGAGAGCTGGGTTTGATTCCCCACTCCTCCACATGCAGCTGCTGGTGTGATCTCAGATCAGTCTCAAGTTCTCTCAGCCTACTCACAGCAAAATTCAAGCCGAGGGCCCAGAAGATGCTGACAAAATGGTGATGGAAGAGAATGCATCTATTCTCAGCCCCACCTGCCTCACGGGGTGTCTGTTGTGGGGAGGGGAAGGGAAAGGAGATTGTAAGCCACTTTGAGACTTCTTCAAGTAATGGAAAGAAATAAATAAATAAATAAATATAAGGCAACTTTGAGTAAGTAAAGAACCTGGTTTCAGAGATGCATTGATTTTGCCTTTTTAATGACTATTTTGCAGTCTGAGTCATTCTTTCTTCATATGTGTTGTATGAGGCATTCATCTAAACTTCAACAGCTTTCTAAAATTAAAAGGGGGGGGGGATACACATTGTGCCTTTTGTGAAAGCTCTGTATGCATTAGGATGCAAATTAACAACAGCCCCTGGTAAATTGCCAGCTTTATTTCTTGTTGCCAGGATGGTTGCAGTGTATATAAATCTTGCCCTTAGGAATTCCTTCACAAGCTCCAGACTAAATATTCTTCATTGCTTAATTTTAATCTCTTTATTACACTTTATGCTCTTGATTGGCAATTACCAGCTACTCAGATGACTGTATATTTTAATGACACATTTAGTCTTGTAATTAAATAAGGAATTAACATTTCTCTTTTTTTACATTTTTTGTAAATATATGTAAATATATTGAGAAGTTTCACATAAAAAATTGTTGGCAACAAAAAAAGGAATCCAGATCACAGTGGGTCACTATTTCCTCCCCCACTTCCTGTACCCATCTTACTTTGCTCATGGATTAGTGGTTAATTATCTATTTGACTTCGGGGAAGGAGAATGCTCTTAAATGCTACTTTAGAACCATCTGAAGACACTGCTCATTATTTTGTTATAAATTATTATTTATAATTGTAATAGCTTAAGGGGGGAATTACACATAAAAACAAGCTGAAGTCCCTTCTGTTGTCTTACCATCACAACCATCCTGTCAGGAGACTAGGCAAAGAAAGAGTGTGTAACTGCCCTAGGTCACCTATTGAGTTTCATGACAGAATGAGGAGTTGAATCTAGGTCTCTCCTGTGGAAGTCAAACACTTTAACCACTACCCTAAACTGTCTCTCATACATAGCATTACCAAATATATGAATATCTGATTGCAAATAGGTAAAATATTGCACTGGAGTCTTGTAAAATATGTAATTAATCCTTATTGCATCCATTTAGCAAGGCTGTATCATGTCTTCCACAGAGACAAAACCAGTGCATAACTAATTTCAAAACTATGATAAAATTATACAAAAAATACCCATCAAATGCATTTGTAAGACAAGCAATTCAAGACCTGTAGTGATTTTTTATTTCATATCTACAGAGGAGGAGCAGTGAACCCTTTTGTAATGACTTCTTTGCCAGGTCATAATGTGAGAATGTACCCCCATTAGATGTCTTCAGATGTTCGAAGGGGGTAGAATTAACATATTATGCGTGAGTGCAGGATTTGGGCACCACGATTTAAGAAGGATCTAGACAAGCTGGAACGTGTCCAGAGGAGGGCAATAAAGACGGTGAGGGGTCTGGAGACCAAGTCCTATGGGGAAAGGCTGAAGGAGCTGGGTATTGTTCACCTTCCAAAGTGGCCATTTTCTCCAGGTGAACCGATCTTTATCGGCTGGAGGTCAGTTGTAATAGTGGGAGATCTTCAGCCACCACCTGGAGGTTGGTAACCCTAATTAGACAGGATTTGCACCTACAGCCCAGTACAAGCAGATGAGAAACAAGCTCAGGAGGAATAGAGCATATGAGGCATAAGAAAGTGTTAGTGTGTTGTTGTTGTTGTTCAGTCGCACAGTCGAGTCCGACGCTTTCCGACCCCATGGACCAGATCATGCCAGGCCTTCCTGTCTTCCGCCGTCCTCTGAAGTTGGCTCAATTTCATATTCGTTGAATCTATGACACTGTCTAACCATCTCATCCTTTGCTGTCCCCGTCTTCTTTGACCTTCAATCTTTCCCAGCATCAGGGTCTTCTCCAGTTAGGGTTCATTTGGTGGCCAAAGTATTTGAGCTTCAGTTTCATTATCTGGCCTTCCAGGGAACAGTCAGGGTTGATTACTTTTAGGATTGACTGATTTGATCTTCTTGCAGTCCAAGGGACTCTCAAGAGTCTTCTCCAAAAGAATCTATTCTTCGGCACTCGGCCTTCCTTATAGTCCAACTCTCGCAGCCATACATGACTACTGGGAATACAATTGCTTTGACCATGCAGACTTTTGTTGGCAGGGTGATGTCTCTACTTTTTATCATGCTGTTTAGGTTCGCCATCGCTGTCCTCCCAAGGAGCAGGTGTCTTTTAATTTCATGGCTGCTGTCACAGTCTGCGGTGATCTGGGATCCCAGGAACGTGAAGTCTGTCACTACTTCCATGACTTCCCCTTCTATTTGCCAAGGAGTGATGGAGCCGGATGCCATGATCTTAGTTTTTTTGATGTTGAACTTCAAACCCACTTTTGCGCTCTCCTCTTTTACCCTGAGTAAGAGGCTTTTTAGGTCCTCTTTACTTTCTGCCATTAGAGTGGTGTCGTCTGCATATCTGAGGTTGTTGATCTTTTTCCAGCAATCTTAATTCCCGCTTGTGATTCATCCAGGCCAGCATTTCACATGATGTACTCTGCATATCATAGGAGCTGCGGTGGCTCAAGTGGTTAAGACGCTGAACTGCAGGCTGTGGAAGGTCAGTAGTTCAGCGGTTCAAGACCCGGGTGCCGCAAGACAGGGTGAGCTCCTGTCTCTAGTTCCAGCTCCTGCCAACCTAGCAGTTCGAAAGCAAGAAATTGCAAGTAGATAAATAGGGACCACTTCGGTGGGAAGGTAACAGCGTTCCGTGCACCTTGGTGTTTAGTCATGCCGGCCACATGACCACGGAAATGTCTTCGGACAGCGCTGGCTCTTCGGCTTTGAAACGGAGATGAGCACCGCAACCCTAGAGTCGGATTCGACTGGCTTTCGAGCAAGGGAACCTTTACCTTTACCTTACTCTGCATATATATTAAATAAGCAAGGTGACAATATACATCCTTGTCGTACTCCTTTTCCTATGCGAAAGTTGTTCCATATCTGGTTCTAACTGTTGCTTCTTGACCCTTATACAGGTTTCTCAAAGAGACATGTGAGGTGGTCTGGTACTCCCATCTCTTTAAGGACCTGCCATGGTTTGTTGTGATCCACACAGTCAAAGGCTTTAGCATAGTCAGTGAAGCAGAAGTAGATGTTTGTTGTTGTTCAGTCGCACAGTCGAGTCCGACTCTTCGCGACCCCATGGACCAGCTCCCGCCAGGCCCTCCTGTCTTCCGCTGTCCTCTGAAGTTGGCTCAATTTCATGTTCGTTGCGTCGATGACACTGTCCAACCATCTCATCCTTTGCCGTCCCCGTCTTCTTTGACCTTTAATCTTTCCCAGCATCAGGGTCTTCTCCAGTGAGTGCTCCGGGCCACCCAAGACGGACAGGCCACAGCAGAGAACTCAGACCAAGCGTGATCCACTGGAGAAGGAAATGGCAACCCACTCCAGTATCTTTGCCAAGAAAACCCCATGGACAGTAACAGAAGTAGATGTTACTGCAGAATAAAGCAGTGGCACAATAAACACTAACAAATTTTTTTCCAGCATATTTATTCCATGCTGGAATTTAGTTTTTAAGTCTCTGTGGTGCCATTGGACTCTTGTTTTCCGCAGACTGAAGAATTCTATGCTGCACTGACCTTGAAGCAGCAGCAGGCCAGTCAGCAGATGTAAAGAGAAACGAGGAAGTTCCAGGTAGTTGGATAATACAGGCCTGGTCTCCTTCCACCCCAGCCCTCTTGCTGTGGTTGAGGTTCTGAGGCTTCTAGGAAGGGAAGCTCTCATCAGAATCCTGGGACTCAAGAGACCTTAGCCTAAAGAAATAAATAAGGCAAACTAATAAAATTTTCTCCCTGGCTAGGCTTTGGGCAAAGTGAAATTGTGTGTGTGTGTGCCTATGTAGGTGTACTGAATGATTTATCCCTCATTTAATAAACTATAGTGCCAATTTTGACACACTTGCTTAAAACTTCATGTCTGCCAGCCTAGGTTTTGATGTAGATTTAAAGAAACTCCAATCCTACAAAGAGGTGACCTCATCAGATCAATTATACACCTACATATGATATATGTTTTTGCCTGGTATTGCTAGTTTCATCCTTTGTAACCAAACACACTCTGATACTTTTGATATTCTTGAGTACATCATTACCAAAGACTTTATTTTTATTTTACAAAATATATATCAAGCCTGTCTGAACTCACAGGAGTCCAGTGGTACCTTTAAGACCAACAAAAGTTTATTCAAGGTATGAGCTTTTGTGTGCATGCACACTTTTTCAAATACACTGGAATAAAATGTGTGCATGCACACAAAAGCTCATACCTTGAATAAACCTTTGTTGGTCTTTAAGGTGCCACTGGACTCTACATTTGTTCTACTGTTTCAGACCAACACAACTGACCAACTGGATCTGAAATCACAGGGGTCACCAAGGCAGCTAACAAACTACATAATAGAATCACATGTTAAAACCACCCCCCTCCTACACACGATTAAGCTAAAACACATAGAAAGTCATTGAAACAACAATTAAAACACTGAAGATTTTATGTATGCTGGTAAGAGAGAAATGTGCTTGAAAATGCATCATGTCTGAATAATATGTAGCCTTTTGAGGTGGAAAGTGCAATCCAAAACAGAGTTATACTCTTCCAAATTGATTGAAGCCAGTAGGCTTAGAAGGCTGTAATTTTGTTAAGGATTGCACTGTAAGTCTTTTTCAGACTAAACCACACTCAGTTCCAAAAATAACAGTAATGGAATTCACTAGGAATTCAGTGACTCCATGAACATCATCTGCTGCACATTAAGAGCTCCATATTTTGCAGATGA
>NW_015161992.1:900396-920012 GCF_001447785.1 Gekko japonicus | reverse complement strand
TAGCAGATACAGTGGCCTTTCTGCTAAACAATGACAAGGAAAATATTACTACGGGATGCATAGCCCTTTGAATAAAATACTTGGTTGGCAGAAAAAAGAGAATTTTCAGTTCTGATGTTTCCAACTGCTTAGCAAATGTGGAAACCGAGATTTGTTTTTGGAATCCTGGAGTCTGCTCTGGGTTGCAAATGCTGTCCTGGTGTAGGAAGAGCAGACTTGGCTATCCAGTGGTCTGCTGACCTTGCTGCAGTAGGAGGTACAGTATGTATTTGGTGGCCGTAAGGCTGACTATGAAAATAATGTGATGCAATCCAAGAGAAACTGTTGTGTTTGGTAATTGGTTTCAGCCCGGTTTGCTACCAGGTCATAGCACAGCTGGACAAATTCTGTGGCGTAACACACAGTACTTCCTGGAAATTTCCAATGGAAAGAGAGGAAGGACAGAAACACTGGAGCAAGAAAGCATACACTCCCAAGCTTCTTTCCACTGAGTGGTCTCTGTCCTTTACAAAATTGTATGTTTAGCCTTGTTAAATTGTCAGTGAAACAGAGTTACTGTTTTTGGGCTCTCTTGAAGTTTCACACCTAACAACACAAGTCTATGCACATCTACTCATAAATAACTCCTGCTAAATTCAGTGGGGCTTACCTCCAGGTAGGTGTGCATACTATTGCAGTCACATGGGAAACGACTGCATCTTGTGTCTTTCTCATACTTATGTAAAAGTGTGCTCCCAAGCCATCATGGCATATTTATCATCATCATCATCAACATGCCCCGCCCTCTCCGGATGGGCTCAGGGCGGCTAACAAATGAGGCACATATGCCAAGATTTAACAGGAAAAAACATGATAAAACAAGCAATAAAACAATCATTCGTATAAAAAATACAAGTGCTCTAGATGTCACAAATAACTGATGGGGTCACACATGACAAAGCGGTCCCAGAGCGACACAGTAGACTCCAGGTGGTACAGCGATCCGTCCTTCCTCCCAAGGCCATCTCGTTCCCTGATGACACCTACTCCATTTAGTGGTGGTGGTACGGTGATGCTATAGTGATGGTAGCACTTGCAGAGCTGCATCTTCAAAGCAGAGCTACAATTTTCTGAACATGCCACTGTTATTTTGGTTAGACGCCCTCTGGGCTTTTAAATCAGAGTAGGCCACAGTGAGTAGCCCAGTTCATCAGCGTTTGGAAGCTAAGTAGGATCAGCCATGGTCTGTACCTGGATTAGAAACAAGGAAGACCACAGTTGCTATGCAAAGGAAGGCAACAGCAAACCATCTCTGCTCCTCTCTTGCCTTGAAATCCCCAATGAGGGGTTGCCATAGGGCAGTAGCACTTAATGGCACTTAGTTACTGTAGCAGCCCTAACAGGCCAAACTCACCCAGTCTCATCACAGTTTGGAAGGTGTGCAGGGTTAGCCACAGCCAGTGCTTGGATGGGAGGACACCAAGGAAGCCTGGGGCTGCTATGCAGAGGAAGGTAAAGGCAAACCGCCTCCATTCAACTCTTGCCTTGAAAATGCCATGAGGTGGAACTTCATGGTGTTGCCATGTGTCAGTTGCGACTCAAAGAGCACACTTAACCTTAGGCCACTGCTGCAGAATCAATGAATACTGGAGAGTGAGGTCTATCTGTACAGGAGCCATTCTCTGCAAGCCTGGACACTATTTCTCCATTAGCTGCATGCAGACTTACAATGGGGGATCCACACATTGGTGTGTCTACTGCTGCTTGGTGGCCTTGGAAGCACCAGACAGCAGGCTGCGCCAGAGAACAGGTCGGAGGAGGGTGGTTGGAGCCCCTTGGGGCCTGGGTGGGCAGGCAGGCAGGAAGAGTGGCCTTTTGAAACCTTAGGGGAGGGCGGGTCAGCAGAGAGGAAGCTCAGCCAAGGAGGCTACTGGCCCAGACTCCCTTCAATCACCATGGGCCCACCCCTGAAAAGAGGGCACTGGGGGAGTCCAGGGTCAGCATACCCCCAGACAAGCCTTTATTAGGCCAGCCCATGGAAGGCCAAAGAGGAAGGGCTGGACCTATCTTTTGTCAGTTGGGGGGAGGCTGCTGGAGGGTTGGGGTCCAAGAGTGCTGCCAAGAGCCCTCCTCTCTGAATTCTGAAACCCTTCCTGGGGCATGGCCAATAGAAAGGAGGATCTGGAGAGCATGATGGCCCTGGACACACACCCCCTGGACACATATGAGCAGGGAGCCTGAATCAGACCATTGGCTTATTAAGGTCAGTGTTGTCTACTCTGACAGGCAGCAGCTCTCCAGGGTCTTATGCAGAGGTTTTCAGGTTACCTACTACCTCATCCTTTTAACTGGAGATACTGTGGATTAAACCTGGGACCTTCTGCAAGCCAAGGAGATGCTCAAAGAGCCAAATAGAGTTGATTTCAATGGACAAACAACTCAGCTATGGATGTTTACTCAGAGGTAAGTCCTACTGAGTTCAGTGTGGTTTACTTCCATGTTGGTATTCATGGCATTATAAACTTAAGTCAGAAAAAAGCTTTGGCTGGATTGTATCCAGTATGTAAAGATTACAAGCAGATTACTGTGAACTTTTGGATTACAGTGGAGATGACTCATAACATTAAGACAAAGAAGCCAGGTCAACGTAGGATCTTATTGTTTGGCAGATTCTGCTTCTGACCATCTTGCCAGATTTGTTCATGCAATGAGAGAGAGAGAGAGTTGCTATCTTGTTTATTTCCATCCTCAGCCAGCCAAACAGATACAGATAATAAAAAGTGTTAAGATGTGAAAGCCAAGTTAAAACCAAATAGCCCTTACAGGATGTGTTCCAGCATGAAATATTATTTTTAGTGATGGTTTATGAATCCTGGAAAATCCGAGTCTGAAGCTGAAATGCTGACACCACTTTTAGTGTAATACTTAAAGAAAGAAAACCAGGAAGAATCTTAAATCTCCTTAATCTTATTAACTTCAAGGCCCTTCGGCTGGGGGGGGGGGTCCTTTGCTTTTAGCTACCTTTTAGTCTCCTGTGAGACACTGCAGATGAGCATATCCCTCTTCCAGTTTGCCCAAGGGCTGCTGGGTATTTTGTTTTCATGGAGGCTGGCAACCCTTGTTTTCACAAGCCCTTTTCAATCATATTTCAGCTTGGGCTTCAAAGAAATGAACGGCAAAATATGATTTCCTTCTATAACCAAGCCTATGTGTCTTTGTGTATGTTGTGGGGAGAGGAATGGAATGGAATTGTAAGCTTCTTTGAGACTCCTTAAGAAAGAGAACAGTGGGGTATAAAAACCTGCCCTCCTTCTTCTTCTACTTTCAGTTGGTGGTGGAAAGTGCCATCAATTCACTCCATGGGGTTTTCACTGGCAAGAGATGTTCAGAGGTCGTTTGCTAGGGTTGCCAAGTCCATTTTAGCCCCCAGCAGGGGCTTGGAGATCGGGCGCGCTAATAACACCAGCTCCCTGCACTTAAAGGGAGCCCCTTTAAGTGCAGGGAGAAGGGAGAGGGGTGGCTGCGGGTGTTGGGGCTTGGGGGCAGGGCTTCCCCCGTCGGCCATCGGTTGGTAGAACCCCCCCCCAAAGTGTTTGCCATTGCCTGCCTCTGTGTCATAACCCTGGTATTCCTTGGAGATCTCCCATTCAAATATTTGCCAGGGCCAACCCTGCTTAGCTTCCAAGATCTGATGTGATCAGGGTAGCCTGGGCTATCCAGTTCAGGGAAACCTTCTGTTGGCAGGGACACATACAAACAAAAAAACCTGTGTTCTTGGGTGATTTTGCTGTCTAACACCCTCCTCCCTTTAATGCTTGATTTGTATATGTTTAGTCTGCTGCACAGAGTCAATCCAGTCTGGCCAGTGTGGATGGCAGAAGGGCATATGTTTCATAGGAATGAGACCTTGATGTCATGGGCAGTATTGCAGGGTTCTGTAGTGCCACTCGAGCAGACCTGGGGACAGAGGTGGCAATGGAGTTGTTTGCAGGGTTTTTAATCTCGGGGAGGGGGGGCATGTTGTTGCTGTGTGCATTTTGATATCTATATATCGTTAATGTCAGAAATGTATGAGTGTAACAAGAACAGTTATTTTTATGTTCAGAAGCTTTAACCTTCTTACAGCAAACACTTTTCCTTAAACCAGTAATAATTTCTTTAAACTAACCCCCTGCTTCCCGTTAAGTGCTATCTGTATTTACAGCTTCAGTAGGTAAAAACAACTTTCCCCCCCAGGATACTGATAAGAGGTGGCTGCGCTCTTGAAGATCCACTCGAGGGCATATTGGGGAAGGGCAGAGCTGGACAGGTGGGGTATGCAACACTAATGCTTCTCAGGTGCCAGCTACCTCTTTTTTCTGCACTAAAAATGTCATGGATGGAAAAGCTTATCTTTTAGAAAATTCTTAGTTGATGAAAAGTACTTGAAGCTGTGGCTCAGCATAGTGAATCAGCTCAAGATTTATTGATTACATCAGGAACTTGAAGATAACTTTGACTGGTCATAGGCCGGCTTATATGCATGAACACACCACACCCAAACCACACCCAGCACACACCCCAAGCCCAGTGATAGTTCTATTTACATGCAACAGACCTGGTTGGTCTACTTTAGGATCCTAGGTGTGCCCTAGGATCCGAAGTGGCTATTGTTCATATGGGTGAAGGCTCGAGTCTGTTTTAGACTGCATGGCTGGGCCCACGTGGCCGCAGCCATCTTTACTTAATACATTACACCCCTCCAGTGTTCCCTCTAAGCTGAGTTAATGTGAGCTAGCTCACAGTTTTTTAGCCTCCGGCTCACAGATTTTTGTCCTAGCTCAGGAAGGAGGGCTCCAGAGCAAACTAATTTATGCAGTAGCCAAATCGCTTGCTCACAATTTTAATGCCAGTGGCTCACAGACTAGAATTTTTGCTCACAAGACTCCACAGCTTAGAGGGAACATTGCACCCCTCCCCCCCATAGTTTGAATGCACCCTCACACAAAGTCCTTCAGATACTCGGGGTGTCTTCGTTGCCAAGTTGACCTTCGCGGTTTGGTGGCCACGGGGCCCGGTTGACTGCTGTCAGGTTTCGGGCTCGCTGGGGCTGTCAGAGGGGCTGGGGTTGTAGCCGATGTCGGTGGCAGAAAAACCGTGGTGGCTGCCGAGGCGGGTGACGGTCCGCGCTCCAAGTCTGTCATGGCTGGCTCGCTCCCCAAGTTGCCTGTTTCAATGTCATCCATTTCCCTACTCTCTGGTGCCCCCGGTGGCAGGGTCCGGCAGCAGAGTTGATCCATGTGTCGGCACAGTCGTTGGCCGTCCTCCATGGTCACCTCATAGGAGAGGGGCCCTGTCAATTGAACTACTCAGGCTGGGACCCAGGGTGGCCCCCGGGCGTAGTTCCGAGCATATACCTTGGGAAAGAAACCGCAGGGGGCCTCTTGCTGTTTGGATCCGGGAGTGTGGTTGGTGTAGCCGGTCAAGGTGGGTAGTCAGTCGGTGGCCCATCAGCATTTCCACCAGACTCTGTCCTGTGGCAGTGTGGGGGGTGGTCCTCTGACTGAACAAAAATGCCGTGAGCTGGTAGTCCCAGTCGCCTTGCACGATCCTGTGCAGTGCCTCTTTGGTAGTCCTCAGCATCCGCTCTGCCAGCCCTGGTTGCTGGGTGGAAAGGCGCAGAGTGGATGTGCTGAATGCCGTAGTAGCGTATGAAGTCTCTGAACTCCACGGACGTGAAGGCTTAGTTGGACCGAAGTACAATAAACGTGTGCAAAAGCATGTCGTCACCCGAGTCCTCCATGCGGCAAACCCAGTACTTTAGAGTGATGACAAGGATGGGATCCCGCTGAGCCAGGCCTGGCTCGCATCCCAGCACAGCACCGAGCATAGTTCCAGCAAATGCGCCCCGCATCACTCTCAAGCAGCACCGAACCGTGCACCGCATCAAGGAACACCGCTCCCCACTAATGCGACGCCATGGCCTCTGCTTGAGGGAATTTAGAGATCTTCAATCCAGCCCATCCTGAACTCTGGGACTCGTGGACTGACCAACTGACTTGCCACTTCGTCTACAATGAGGTGACCGACCCGGGAAAAAGACTAGCCCTCCTCAGCTCCTGTGGAGTGAACACGGTCCGCCTTGCAAAGAGCCTCCTCGCACCCCGCTCAATCCTCGAGTGCTTGTCAATGCCCTGATGAGCTACCTCACGCCCAGGCCAACCACGCTCGCAAGGCAGGTTGAGTTCCAGGGCCGGGTCCAGAAACCGGGCGAGTTGGCTGCAGCTTTCATGGCGGCCCTGCACCAGCTGGCCATGGACTGTGCCTTCACCAAGGTAGAGGAGAACCTCTTGACGCAATTTGCGTGGGGCATCAGCGACATAAAGCTGCAAAGGAAGATGATCGGTACCGCCGACATCAAGATCGATGCGGCCCTACAACTCGCCATCGCTCATGAGGCTTCTCACCATGTTCGTCTGCTGGCGGCATCTCACCTCGTCCTTCCCGACTCGGGCCCTGAGAACTCAGAGGAGGAAGATGTCCGGCTCATCCACCCGCCCTTGCGCCGTAAGCCGCCAGGTCCTGTGGCATCAGGATCCACCGGGAAGCCCACAGGCCGTTCCTCATGCGCCAGCTGCGGCAAAGCACACAAGCACAAGTCTTGTCGCTACCGCGACACAACGTGCCACACCTGTGGGAAACAGGGTCATATCGCCCACGTCTGCCTGTCAAAGGGAAGCCGGCACCAGCTGTCCTCAGCTCAGCCACACCACCTGGCCACCGCCACCCACGAGACGGCAGCGGAGACGGCCAACCTCTACCTCCTCACGGACCGGCCATCTCTACAGGTACTATGCCTCCCGAAAGTAGAGGATACCCTGAAGATCCAACTAATGGTTCGGATTGAAGGGTCCCCCTGTACGATGGAAGTGGACTCGGGGTCAGCAGCATCCATCGTTTCCGTGGACATGCTACGCAGACTTTGCCCAACTGGGGGACCCCGCTTACGCCCACCCCATTTGAGCCTGGTAGATTTCCAAAGGAACCCAGTTCCTATCCGGGGGGTGGGGACGTTCCGGGTACAGTTCCAGGGGTTCGACTGACTGCTGGACTTGAAAGTGGTCAAGGGAAACTTGGCCAGTCTGCTGGGCCGGGCCTGGTTCGCACCGCTGGGTATCACAGTCAAGGTCGGGGGGGTGCTTAAATGTGGTCTGAGAGACTTTTTGGAGGTTTGCGGGGAGTTACCGGCTGTTTTCTATGGGGCTTTGGGTTGCTACAAGGCACCCCCCCCCCCGGTTTCCTTACAGTTAGACTCCCCTGGTGGCTCCAATCTGCATGCGGTTCTGCACAGCTCCACTCGCCATACGACCAAAAATTGATGCGGAGCTGGACCGCTTGGTAGCGCAAGGGGTCTTGGAGCCCGTCCCACATGCCATATGGGAAACACCCATTGTAACCCCCCTTAAGCCCAACGGCGAGGTCCGCATCTGCGTGGACTATAAGTGCATGATCAATAAGGCCCTTCACGACCACTCCTACCCGGTCCCGGTCACTAGCCATGTTCTAGCCTCGCTGGCGGGAGCTAAGATTTTTGGGAAACTGGATCTGGCACAAGCCTATCAACAGCTGTCGGTAGACGAGGACACGGCTAACGCACAGACAAAGTCACCCACAAGGGAGCCTTTAAGGTAAAGAGGCTACAATTCGGTGTGAGTGTGGCCCCGGGGATTTTCCAACAACTAATGGATTCATTGTTAAAAGGGATCCCTGGAGTGACACCATTTTTCGATGATGTCTTGATTGCCGCTGCATCCCCCGACGACTTCGCCTTCCACCTCCACACCGTCCTGCAACATTTTGACTCGGCTAGCCTCAAAGTGAAATGGGAGAAGTGCCTCCTCGGGGTTTCGGAGGTGGATTTTCTGGGGTTCAGGGTAGAAGCTACCGGCCTGCATCCAGTGAAGGACAAAGTGAAGGCCATCGTGGAGGCTCCTGCCCCCACCTGTAAAGCGGAACTACAGGCGTTCTTGGGACTAATAAACTTTTACCACACCTTTTTGCCTCATAAGGCTGTGGTAGCAGAGCCCCTACATCAGCTCCTGGATAAGTCAACCATGTGTACCTGGGGCCCGAGGGAGGCGGCAGCATTTAGGGGGGTGAAAGCTCTTTTAATATCAAATGATGTGCTAGCCCACTTTGATGAATCCCTCCCGGTTGTCCTTGCGTGCGACGCCTCTCCCTACGGCATCAGCACCATTCTGGGCCATGTCCTCTCTGATGGCCATGAGGTCCCCGTGGCCTATTACTCACGGACATTGACGGCCGCAGAGCGCAACTATGCGTAAATCGACCGGGAGGGGTTGGCAATCGTAGTGGGGGTGAAAAAATTCCACAACTTTGTCTACGGCCGCCCCTTCACGATTGTTACAGACCATAAGCCCCTCTTAGGCCTCTTGGCTGCCGACAAGCAAACGCCCAAAGTCTTGTCTCCCCGGTTGTTCAGGTGGTCGCTGTTCCTGGCGGGATGCCAGTGCTGCCTGGAACACCACCCAGGCAAGGCGATGGGCCATGCCGACGCACTAAGCAGGCTGCCGCTGCCTGCCGCAGACGCCGACCCCGCTCCTGCACCTGGGGTCCTGCTCGTTGAGGATCTCACAGAGCCCCCTCTGCAAGCTGCTGACATCGTGGCCAAGTCTAACTGCGACCCCATCTCCCGGGTCTTGGGCTGGGTGGTGAGGGGTTGGCCTATGTCCTCCCCGGGGACCGAGTTCTCAGCTTTTGCCACCCGTAAGAATGAGCTATTGGCACTGAAAGGGTGCCTCCTGTGTGGAAACCGAGTCGTGGTCCCTAGCGCCCTGAGACAGAGAGTCCTCGTGGCTCTCCACGAGGCACACCCCGGCATTGTAAGGATGAAGGCCCTGGCCCGGAGCTACGTGTCATGGCCGGGGATCGATGCCGAGATTGAGTCCTGGGTCCGGAGGTGCCAAACCTGCCAGGAAGTTTGGCCCAACCTGCCAAGTGCACCCACACAGTCATGGGAATCAACCCGCAAACCATGTTCCCGGCTACATATCGATTTCGCCAGACCATTCCAGGGACTACTATTCTTAGTGACGGTTGACTCCTACTCCAAGTGGCTGGAGCAGGTACTCAGCAGCCACGACTTCTTGATTCCGACATCCGTGGTGCCCTGGATGTTGAGGAAGTGTGTAAGCTGAGCTACCCAGGCCTCCCAGTACTCGAGATGGTTTGGGTCAAACGGTGTCAGTTGCTGTCCCGGAACTGCAGCCATGACTCATTGCGGTAGTGGGGGTGCTGGGGCCTGATGCGAAGAAGCGGAGGCCTTGGTGGGAGCGGTGCAAGGCGAGAGGCTCTTGGGGTCCTCCGTGGTTGCCGGTGCGATGCTCGGGATGGTGGAGTCAGGCGAGCTCTCAGGATCTCATCCTCGTCACCACTGAAAAGTACTGGAAGCGGAGGCTCAGCATAGTGAATCAGCTCAAGGTTTATTGATTACATGTCAGAGTCAGGCACCGTCCTGCTATGTAAATGACTCTGCCAAATGCCTGTTTGATCCTTCAGCCCGATCTGCCATAAACCCAGGGAAGGAGAGATGAAAAGGGGGGAAATGTGCGTGTGTATAGAGCGGTTGGCTGGTGTTAACTTTCTCATGGGAATGCACTTCAAAAGGACCAGTTGGTGCAAGGCAATGCATGAAGAGGATCATGGGAGTTTGTCCTGTTGTTTTACCTATACAAGTTGTAATCTTAGATGTTTTAACCAGTCTGAACAAAGAATCTCTCTGTGTATCACTACTCTTAGTTTTAATAAAGCTTTTCTATAAAAGAC
Source organism: Gekko japonicus (assembly GCF_001447785.1). Classification (NCBI taxonomy): domain Eukaryota; kingdom Metazoa; phylum Chordata; class Lepidosauria; order Squamata; family Gekkonidae; genus Gekko; species Gekko japonicus. The sequence goes on along the minus strand of NW_015161992.1, from coordinate 910,208 downwards.
TATGAGATGATGAGTTGATTGAACCAGGAGCCTGACAGTTTGTTCACCCTTCTTTTTTTCCCCAAAAACCAATTTATTAGGATATATTGTCAATTCAAATACACAACTTATTATTAATAATTATACATCCTTTTCTCCAATATCCCTCCCCCTCTGGCTTCCCACAATGCTCCAACCTCCAGCCCAATTCTTTTCTCTGTTTTCCCCTTATTCTTTAATCATATACTACTGGTAACTCTTCTTCTACAATTGTTTTCTTACAGTTAACCTTCTTCTACTAACCTTAACATTTTAATAATTATCAAGGGAAATTAAATTGTTCTTTACATCTCAGTGTTTCTCTAGATAGTCCTTAAAGTCTTTCCAATCTGCATAGAATTCTTCTGCTTCACGATTCTGAAGCTTCCTTGTCATTTTGTCCATTTCAACCATATATAATAATTTCTATATCCAATCCCCAATTTCTGGGGTTCTGTCTTGTTTCCAGCATTGAGCGTAAGTCATTCTGGCAGTTGTGGTCATATACCACATCAGAGTCCTTTTCGCCATGTTGACTTCTTCCATTTTAAGTTCCAACAATAATATTTCCGGTTCCTTCTTAAAATTACATTTCACAATTTTTTCCATTTCTTTATGTACCTCAGCCCAATAACTTTTTGCTTTTTCACATGTCCACCACATATGATAAAAAGAGCCCTCTACTTTTTTACATTTCCAACATTTGTTTGACATATTACTATTTATATTTGCAATCTTTTTCGGTGTCATATACCATCATCTTAAAACAGTTTTCTTTCAAGTTATTACACGTTGATATTTTCATTGCATTTTTCCATAAAAATTCCCAAGTTGCCAAAGCTATCTCTTTGTTCATATTGATTGCCCATTTTATCATCTGTTCTTTAACTGTCTCATCTTCTGTATACCATTGTAACAATACCTTATACATTTTAGATATCATTTTTTTACCTCCCTCCAACCATATACTTTCAATTTCATTGTATTTTTCCTAAACCCAAAAGCTTTTTTATCTGTCTTAAACAAGTCATATATCTGTCTATATTGTAACCAGTCATAATTAAAGTCCAACTCTTCTAACAGTTTCATTTCAAACAACTTCCCCACAGGTTTTAAAATGTCTCTATATTGCAACCAGTCCTCTCCTCTATGTATCGAGTAAGGCTTAAGAACCTCTGCCGGCACAATCCAAAGTGGTCTCTCGTCTGCAAAGTATCTTCTGTACTTAATCCAAGTTTATCAGTCTTTCTCTTTTCCCACTGCCTCCAATCTCTGATTTAACGGTTTTGTCTTAGCATCAATTTTTCTCAAAGACTTTGCTATTTTTTCTGTTTTTATATTAGTTTCTTGTAGCTGTTTTTGGAGAGTTTCAAAATTATTATTAAGCTGGATCATCTGGTCCAGTAAAGGGCATAATGCAGTGGCTAACATATTAGAAAGGTCTATGGTTGTTTCCAGTTTGGAAGCAGATGCTGCTGAGCTAGCAGTTCCTAAAGAAGAAGATCTCACTTTCGGTGCCATTTTTTCAGCCTGATGCAACATTGTTTACATTAGGGAAAAGTTCAAAAAAGTTTCTGTAAGTTTTTTAGATCTCGCTCTTTAACCAGTCTGCACTCTGTTTGGACTATATAATGCTTTCCAAACAGCTTTCCCCCTTCTACCTCTTAAAGTTGCTTCTTTTTTCTCCCAGTGTGAACTCAGCTCAATTTCCTCTGCTTTTAAGTTTGAGGATTTGGGGGAAGCTGCCGGTTAGATGTCTGTCTGTTTTAAAGGCATATGGACTCATGCTTCATTGGCTGCTTGCTTCAACAAGGTAAAGAAAGATTTAAGACACTAGATTTCCTGTTCGCTTTCCCCGGTGTGCGTCTCAGTCTCCATTGCTGGTCTCGCAAAGAGGAGCCTCAATCCCTTGGCCATCACCTTGGAAGCGGTACCTCTTGCACTCCAGGCTATGAGCCCCCTCCAAGGGCTCTGGGGGGGGGACGGGAATCATCTGGTACCCCTCCAGTCCGCTACGATCCCGGGTTGCATTCATCGGAGCTGGATGAAACGTGCCCATCAGTGAGTTGCCAAAATAGGAAGCTCCGCACCCATTTTTTTCTTTCAGAAGAAACTGGGAGGAGGCAGGGCGGATGAAACCCCACGCCAAATTCTTGTAAGTGAACTTTCTTAACTCCTCCTTTTCTGTGGGGCTCATGGAATACAACTTCCCTTTAGGCAATTTGTTCCCCAGTAATATCTCAATGGCACAGTATTCCGATGGGGGGGGGAGTTCATTGGCCTCCTCCTCCTTAAACATATTGGCCAAGTTTCTGTACTCTGCAGGAATAGAGTCTTATTCCTCTTTAGCCAGACAGGTATGGACTGGGACATTTGGAGGCTCATCCCCCCATTCTGGCTGCCAAGTGTGGGTTTTACAGCCAGGAGCCATGAAAGTGACAGTCCCCTCACTCCACTGGATGTAAGGGTCATGGGCTCAGAGCCATGGGCTTTCTAGTACCATGGAGAACTGGGACATGGGGTTTATCACTGTGGAGAAACGCCATTTTATGTATATGTTTAAGTTGGTGTGGGCCAGATAGGAGGGGACTATCAAACCTGAGGTAGGCCTTGGCCTAGTCTCCTCCTCATTCCCCCCCTCCTGTCTCCAACCAGCAGTCAGAGGGCAGCTCCCTAGAGAGGACAGGAAGTCCATCTAGGCTGTGAGAAGATCTGCCCCAGAATGCTGCAGGAGGGAGAGCCACTTCCTGCACAGGAAGGGCTGTTTGATATAGTGGAGCTTTTGGGCGGGAAGCAGTCTATGAAAATTGAGGTCGGTCTGAAGTCTGGAGCCAGTCAGGCTGTCGGCTGGAGTCTGCAGGAGGCAGAGGCCATGTTGGGAGTGGTGCTAATCTAACTTCCTCCATTGAAAGCAAGTCATGTGCCTGCCCTGCAGACCATCTAGACAGGGTATGTGTAGTGAAGGGAGAGATGGAACGATTTATTATTCACCTTTATTTTGATTCTTCAGTTCACTGTTAATATGCCTGTATATAGTTGAGTGGTTTCAAAATAAATCCTTTTACTGTTGACATCGAGAAGTCCCTCTGTACTGCATAGTTCCCCCAGCCACTTGGACACTCTAGGAGTGGGTTGGGGACTCTCTGAGGAGGAGAACAAGGGCAAAATGGCCAGGGGAGCCCCGAAGATTGCCAGGAAGCCCCGAGGTGGGTTCCTAGCAACATCAGAGGGAGGTTAGGAGGCTGTCCTGCCTAACCAGAGCCCAAGACAGGGACAGTGGTGGCAGCAATACCCGGAGGCAGTGGTGAAAAACTGACCCTTCAGGTGCCAGGTCAGGCAAAGGAGGGGTAGGCAAAGCGGGGCCTGCCAGCTGATGCAGGCCCATTCTGCCACAATCACAAATGCCTGGGCTTCCCAGTGAGACCCTGTTCCCATAATGACCGGCACCATTTGATAATTGCAGGGCTCACACATGGTGGACTCATCCATCTGGGTAAAGAGCAGGGGCTCAGGTAGCTGCTGCACCAGGACCCCCAACCCTGCCACTATAGAAGGGCTAATCAAGTCTCTAGCACACCCTGAGTCTATGAGCACCCTCACACAGTCTTGGGTTCCCATCTCTGGGTTGAATACGGACACAGTCACGAAAAACAAAGGGGGATGGCTGCTCACTGATCGTGGCGCAGACTGCTCTCGGACCTGCTGCTTTGCGCCTTCTACAGCAGGTCCTGTCCTGCCAGCTGGGGATTCTCGTCTCCGCTGGAGGACACAGCCCCGGACTGGGTGCCGAGTTGAAGGGGCCGGGGTAGCTTCGGACACAGGGCCCCTTTTCTCGCAGGTGTCTCCGGCTCCTTCCACTCATGAGCCTTGGTGGTTGGTGGTGCAATGATCACGGGGCAGAAAGCCACATAGTGGTTGGCTTCTCTGCAATGAAGGCAGAGCCCTTGGCACATCCTCTGGTCAAGCACTGGTTCCTTTAGTTTGAGACGGGGGGTCTTTGCGACTGCTGCTGGGGTCTTTGGGTACACTTTTGGGGAGGTCATTTTAATCATCTGAAGGTGGTTCTTCACATCTCCCACTTCTCATACCCATGCAACCAGGGAAATCAGGTTCATGTTTCACAGCATGGCCTCCTAGATCTGGTGGTTCAGCCCCAGGCAAAACTGTTCCATGAATACAGGCTCATGCCAACCCTGGATCTTAGCGGTGTACATCTTGAATTCATCAGAGTACTCATGCACTGAATGATTCCCTTGTTTCAGGGCATGCAGGGTGGTGCGAGCTTTCTCCACTTCCATGGGGTCTTCATATTGCCATCTGAACACCCACATAAACACTTGCACTTCTCGAAGTTCAGGCCCGTGGAAGTTATGTAGACCCATGTACCAGTCAGCTCCCCACTCTCATAGCCACGACCCGATGTAATCCACACAGTGCTCGTCCAATGAGAACAGGTGAGCCCAGTCACGAAGGAACTTCCACACCTGCAGTAGGAAGAATGCAATGTTCTCGGTGTTGCCATCAAATGTGGCATCCAACAGCAGCTTTGTGTCATGGGCTGGGGTGCCAGTCAAAGGGAGTCCAGAACAGGCCAAGGTCAGGAGCAATGTTCCCTCTAAGTTTTGGAGTCTTGTGAGCAAAGATTCTACTTTGTGAGCTACTGGCATTAAAGCTGTGAGCAAGTGATTTGGCCGCTGTTGAATTAGTTTGTTCTGGAGCCCCTCCTTCCTGAGCTAAGGTGAAAATGGGTGAGCCAGAGGGTAAAAAACTGTGAGCTAGCTCACACTAACTCAGCTTAGAGGGAACACTGGTCAGGAGCCAAGAAGACAGTGCAAAGTCCAAAGTCAAGCTGGGGTCAGGAGCCAGAAACACAGAGCCAAGTCCAAAATGACTAAAGAAGAAGAAGAAGAAAAGAAGAGATTGGATTTATACCCCACCCTTCACTACCCAAAGGTGTCTCAGAGCGGCTTACAAACTCCTTTCCCTTCCCTTCCCCTCCCCTTCCCACAACAGACACCCTGTGAGGTAGGTGGGGCTGAGAGAGCTTTGACAGAAACTGCCCTTTTTCAAGAACAGCTCTTATCAGAACTATGGCTTGCCCAAGGTCATCCAGCCAGGTGTAAGTGGGGGAGTGGGGAATCAAACCCGGTTTTCCCTGATTAGAGTCCGCACACTTAACCACTACACCAAACCAGAATCATAGTCCAAAGCCAAGCCGGGGTCAGGAGCCAGAAACACAGAGCCAAGTCCAAAGCCAGGGGGTCCGAAGCTCTAGGTGCAAGAGCCGAGCTGAAGTGGATGCAAGCAGCACGTAGCTGATTTGTTGCTTCCACAAAGAGTACTGCCCAGAGTGTGGAGTTAAATGCTGTTACCAATTAGCCAGCTGCAAGATCGCCCAGGCTCCTGTTAGAACTCTGGGCTAGCTGAGCGTCTCCCTGTAGTCTGACCTTTCTTTGCCTGGTTGCTAAGTTTTGTCGCAGTTGCTCCCTTAAATGAGTAACACTGGGCGGTGAGTCAAGAGGACTTTCAACTTGCAGTTCTTCCTTCTTAACTGAGCCAGGTGTGAAGACAGCTGTTACATGCACTTACCAGCTATCCTTCTCTGCTGCTTCAGAGGGGACAGCTGTGGTTTCTGCAGGCAGCTGTGGTTTCTGCCCATGACACTTCAGATGGTCTAGCCCTGGAACCGGGGGTCCAGCAGCTTGTGCTGGACCGTGGTTGCGATGATCTGTGGGATGTCTAACATCATTTTGTGCATCAAACGCCACATCTCCTCCTGTTGAGCTTGTAACTGGGATCTCGCCCTCTCCAACGGTTCTTTGCTTGCGCCGCCGTACTTTCCGGTGTCATAACCACTCTCATAGTAGGAAAGGTAGTCATAGCGGCTGGCACCCCCCAGCTGGGGGGTGGTAATCCATGACTCTCGGGTGTCAGTCGGTAAATGGGCCCATGAATACGGGTCCCTCCAGGGCTTCTTGTACTCAAGCCCACCACTTGCTCCAGTAGTGGGGGGGGGTCTTCCCCATCATGGTAAGGGCTTCTTCTGCTGTAGCAGTTGGAACTCCCCCGCCTTCCTCATCACTCATTTTGAGGTACGGAGTTGAGGGTTATAGGAGCCTTTACACTCTGTCAGAGTCCCACAGCAATCAGGCTCAACAACGGTCCTTCCAAAGGATCGAATTTATTGAGTTCAGTAGAAGCAGGTCATCTGTGCATACATTCTGTGTAAAGGCTAACCCAGCAAGCGGGAGAGGGGAAGATATACTGCGTTTGAACTAGGGTCCTCTGATGGAACCAAGCCAATCAGAGGTGCAAGCCTTGTGCGGCTAAAGTAACGACTACAAGTTCCCAGGGAGGCGAGAGCGTGAAGCATCAAGGTCAGGCAATAAGATAAGGTCCCAGCGAGAAAAGTGAAAGCTAACATTCATGGACAATAAGATGTTCACTCCACAGACTCCCTTCCCCCACCACGTACAATGGCAGCGCAGCTGACAAGCAGCACCTTAGAGACCAACAAGTTTTTTTTGGGAAGAGCTTTTGAGACTCAAAGTTCCCTTCATCTACTACTTTGTCTGATGAAGAGAGCTTTGACTCTCAAAAGCTTAAACCTCAAAAATCTTGTTGGTCTCTAAGATGCAACCTGTTAAAGAAACAGCTCAGGTTGCTGCAGGTGGTGGAGAGAGACCTTTCTTTGAATGAGACTCTGGAAAGTTAGTTTGACAGATGCTACTGAACTAGTTGGCATGGTGACTCATTGGTTGGCCAAGAGGTGAACTTGGGGCGAGGGCACACACTTGGATATAGTGCCTCCAATGTGAACTGGGCTCGCCACCTCCACCTGTAAGCATACAGAGGGGCATCCCTGCCAGATGGACATCTTCTCCCAGCATAGGAGTTGAGCTGGTAAGGGATGGTTGTTGAGTCTGCTGGTACTTTCCCCCTGCTGTGCAGCCATTGAAAGCTAGGAATAAAAACTTGTGAAAGCATCCAACAGCAATAAAGGCATACTTTACCAATCTCTCTGGGTGTGATTTTTTTTTTACTTTACATTCCATTAGGTTGTCAAATACCCAAACTGAGAGATGAAGGAATCTGTCTGAGGATTCTAGAAAGATTTTAAATTGCCTTAATCTGTTTGAATGAATGAACTTGCTCCCTCCTCTAAACAGTCTGTTTTAAAGAATATATTATATAATCAACCCCAGGGGAATGTCTAATGTGCTTTATACATAACACTTTAAGGTCCCGGTCACACTGGCCAGAGAACGGGAAGGGGACCGTGGCTTTTCGCTCCGCCGCACTTGTGACCCAGCCGAACGCGATCAGATGCGACGGCAGGGAATCGGGGGTAGCATTTTGTCAGTGCACGTTTCCGGCACACTTCATGCGGTGCTGGCCCATCGCAAGCAGATAATACTGGTGTTTCTGCAGTAACTTTGAACTACGGATCTTCACAGGATGCGATGGCTTACCAACGGGTGTGCGACGCTTGCCAGATGTGCTGGTGTGATCGCGCCCATTAAATCCGCCCGGCATCCGTGAGTATCCCACGGCAACTTCTGTGTATGATCGGAGCCTAAATGTAGTATGCCCATTTGTGTGTGTTTTAGATGAACCAGGGTGGGCAGTGGCTAGACTGGGAACTTGGAGACCAAGTTCAAGTCTCCACTCTGCCTTAGATGCTTGCTGGGTGACCATGGGTCAGCCCCCCTCTCTTTGCCTAACCTACCTTGCAGAGCTGTCATGAAGAAAAAATAGAGGAAAGGAGAATGATGTTATAAGCTTCTTTGGATCCCCATTGGAGAGAAAAGTGGGGTACAAATAAATAAAATAAACTCCACCTCTTAGTTCTTGGGCACAGTCCTGTTCTGTCTCTGCAGGGCCTCCCATTATATCAGGGGGGCAGCTGCCCCTGGAGTCATAACAGGAGTTCCTTTGTCCCTCCCAATGGGGCCAGGTTGTCCAAGGCAAAATTCTGACGCCCAGTCTGGGCCTGAGTAATCTTGCTTTTGATAACTTTCCCTATGAGGTATTTTCAGGTTTGTTTTTTCTGTTTAATTTTTATGTTGGCAATATGGTAATTTTAAGATACTTTTATTGTGCAATGCAGTTTAGAAGCACACAGCCAGTCGTATGTTCAGTGTGCCCTCCCTGCCGGTGTAAGGTGGACTGTTCTGCAACTCTCTAATGTCTGATGCAAAAGTAGGAAGTTTCTTGACCATTAATGTACAAAGCTTATGAACTGTCTTGGAGGTGTCTTTGCAGACTTAATATGGCAAGCGTTACATTGGAGCAGCTGTTGCATTGTATGAAAGAAGTCAGATCATTGCAGGATTGTTGTTTCCTCTTTAAAAGAGGTGCTTAGCCTCTGGGCTGACATAGTAGCACAGTCAGACGTCTACACTCCAGTAAATCCTTTTGTTTGAAAGCATTTTCCTTCTTAGCCCTTTCAGGTGAACTTGAAAGATGGAGCAAGAAACTAATGGGTAACAATTTCCAATGGATCACAGTGTGAGATTTTGCAAGTCTGAGCAGTCTGACAATTCTTGCCCTCTGATTGGTAACATCTGCTCGGGAAAGCCCCAACGTTGTCCTCTCTGAGACTTGCAGCACCCCACAAAGTGCCTTTGTTGGTTGTTATTTATTCTGCATCTGGGACTATGCAGCAGGTCTGGGGGTGGGTGGGCATCACTGCTGGATGTAGCAAGCTGGGAAAGGGTCTCTGTTCCATCATGTGCCTCTGCCTGGCCAAACACAAGGCAGGCACCAGTAACCAAATGAGTCCTTCAGTACTGCAAAGTAACTCTAACTGTGGACTTCCTCCTCCAGGGAGTAGTTCCTGAAAAGTACTGAGACTGATGCAGTGATTTCAGCTCATACTTTTATTTAAGGTGAAGAACAAGACGAAAGTACCGGCTCGCAGGTTGGCTTATATATCTAGTAAACCCACACCCAAAACACACCCCACAACAGTGATAGGCTATTTACATTCAACAGGTGTTCCATAGGTCCTCGCTAGGATCCTAGCCCTCAGATAGACAGTGGCCAGGATCCGCTTGGGCCATTGTTCTAGGATGCGAAGCTCGGTGACTTTGCATGACCACATGGAGGCCCGGCCTCACACACGGTCGACTTCAATACATAACAGTTCCCTCACTCTTGCTCTCTGTCCAGCCTCAGACTATGCCAGACTATCTCTTTTAAATCCCATCTGTGCACGCATTCAGCGCAAGCTTCCCTTACAGACATTTATTTGCCTCATTAAGATAATGTCCATCCAGACTGTTTCTGGTTTTGGCGGCGCGAATTGCGGTCGCACTCTTGGGACACTCCCGGAGTCGACTTGCCCACGCGCAGTTGGGGGGGGATCCGCATAAGCGGAGACCCTAAGGAGCCTTAGGTAAAGGCTCCGAACCAGGGGGGGCTTAGGGGAAGTGCCTCTTTACCGGCCCGAAGGTCGGAAATTGAGGCTCGCCCCATGCCCCGAAGGCCCCACTGCGGCAGTGCCCCATAAGGGGAATTAGCAACGCCACCAGGACTTCGCAGAGTGATGAAGCAAATGAACGTACGAAAGTGAACAGCCAAACTGTGAGTTTCCGATCACAAGCGCAAAAAGATACAAGTGCATCCTCCCCCATCGTACAAGCGTAAAAGAGGAGGGAGGAGGGTGGAATGCCCCCCCTCTGATAAGACTGGGACTGTAAGCTGAAGGGGGGGGTGAAAATTGAAAGAAGTAAAGTTACCTTTTGGGAATTTTGTCAAAGTGAAGAAAGGGGAGTATTTCCCAAGCAGTG
>NW_015161992.1:879010-899332 GCF_001447785.1 Gekko japonicus | reverse complement strand
TCTTAATCCCTCTATATACCCTCCCCCTTTTCTGAAAATTTAAAGCAATAAAATTCTCTCCTTTTTAGGAGAGTTCAATTTAAAAAAAAGAAAAGAAAAAGATAATGTCCATCCAAGCTCAGCTGCACATTTTGAGGAGAGGTGGGAAGTCCAGTGTTTCTCACACCTTGACATGGCCAAGGCATGCTGTTATTTTTCTGTATTGAAAACTGAAGGCATACTTCACTCTTACTGAGAAGTACTGGGTTCACCGCATGGAGGACTCGGACGACGACATACTGTAGCACACGTTTACACACAGACAAAGATTGACTCTAACGGCCGGCAGGCCAACTATATACATATCCACCCAGGAACCCCCCATTCCCATTGGAGAATGTCCCGCCAAAGTGGCTATTGGTTGGGGCTGGGGGATCCAGGATCCAAGGTTTCCATTGTTCTAAGATCCAAGTTCTTACCTGTGCCGCGGACCCCTGGTGGCAGTCTGCGTACATAACACTTGCAAAAAACACATTGCTGAACAAGTTCACAGTATAATGAATAAACAATGAAGATACTGCTTTAATTGTTGTTTTGTTTCAACAGCTGAATAGCATCAAACGTCAGTTTGTAGTTGTTTGTCTTCAGTACATGGTTTTCAACAAAATGTGCATAGTTTCAAAGGTGGCTACTTCAAGCTCTCACAATCAACAATTCCCTTCTGGATAATGACGTTTGATAAAGACGCAAAGTCGAAACGGACAGTCAAGCCTGGGAACGTTCGTCCTGCTTATGCAGAGACTTTGGTCTCTTGGTGCTATTCAGCTGTTGAAACAAAACAACAATTAAAGCAGTATCTTCATTGTTTATTCATTATACTGTGAACTTGTTCAGCAATGTGTTTTTTGCATGTTTGATCTGAATTGCTGGGTCCTATTCACCCTTGCGTACATAACACTTACATCTCAAAAGGTTTAGTGGGTTAATACACTTAGAGACACCTGCAGAAACATAACAAGCAACCTCCTCTGAGCTGATAAAGACAGCAGGTGTTGCCTGCAAGAAGACAAAGACTGATGCCTTGGCAGTGGGAAGTGTCAGCTGGAGAGGAGGGGGGATATCTTCTCTCTGCATCAGGGGTGGGATGGCTCATTCAGTTGCTTCCAGTGCCCAAGATGCAACAGGATAGTCCACTCCCAGCCGAGGCTGACTGTAAGTTGACAAGGGGAGGGCAGCGATTCAGGCAGAGCCACAGCAAGGCAGGCTTTTCTGTGAGCCTGCCCGTGGGAACCTTTTTAATTATCATATTTCCAATAGCCCCAGGTGGATGAAAACCATTTGCAAAAGTCTCCAGGAGGAGGGGATTTTGCTGTGTTATGGGCTTTGTACATCTATCCCCTGCTGCAACTCAGACATTCAAAAACTGTGGTCCACCAGGTCACCAGGGCTCAGTAGCCTAACTGCATTTGCTGCCTTCCAAGGTAAGCAATAGTGGGGGGTGTCAGACAGCAGGCAGTCCACAATACATGTCTCATGAGTTGTACTAGAGTTGGTGACCATAGGGAGCTGCCTTATCCCAAGTCAGACCCTTGGCCTATCCAAGGCAGTTGTCTATTCAGACTGGTAGTGGCTCTCCAGGGTCTCCAGAAGAGGTCTTTCTCATCCCTTACTATTTGTTTCTTTTTTAACTGGAGATGCTGAGGATTGAACCTGGGACCTTCTGCATGCCAAGCAGAATCTGGGCTACAGCTGCTCTTGACAGTGGGTCACAAGGTGAAGAAGCACATTCCTGTACTTTTCTTGAGGCCAATGGGAATGCGTATCCTCCTATGCTCAGGCCACACCCCATAGGTCTCTCTCCCCCCAGCATGGTCCATTTCTGTTTTGGGACCAGAACCAAGTGACTCTTGGCCAAAATGTGAAAAGAGTAATCTAAAAAGTAATTGTCTAATTTAGGTCACAGTTCTGTACTTAGTGTTAACTGCATCAACCCCCTTGTCAGCAAGAGGGCATTCATACTTTCCTTCACTACATGTATTGGAAAATACGTGGCCACACAATATTGGAAAATATGCCATTGTAAAAAATTCTTGTGCCTGTACAGAAAATGTATATACATTCCCTCTGCCCTTTCTCTAGGGGTATTCTCCTATAAAAGTCTTAGCCAAAGCAAAAAAGCTGCCTTTTAATCTCTGCATTTTTTTTGAAAAAAACCTCCAATGTGCTTTTCACAGTGACTTAATGGAGCCTAACAAGCAATTAATGGCTTTAAAATCAACAGGGTTCCTGGATTGCACAGTAACCTGAAATTAATTATTTAGAGAAGCTCTCAGTCCTCCATCTTGTCTTTCATTTCAAAGATTCTGTGTCTGCCAAGGTAGTTTCCCAGTCAACCATGGGCCTCCAGCCAAGGTTTGTAGGCCAACTTCTATCACAACAGAAAGACGGGTCTGGTTCACTTTTAGAGAGTGTTCAAATAGACATCATGTCTTTGCATCTTGTTGACAATGTCCCCTTGGTGCTCCGGTGATTGGTATGCAAAACGATCTTAAGAAGCAAAGCGGGAGCTTTAGAAGCAAAGTTGGGAGCTTTTTACCTTGAAAATCTCAAGTGTTGGCAAATGGGCGAGAATGCAAAAGAAAACGGGAACTTCCCTTCCATTGCAGTTTTGGTTTGCTATAATTTGTGGTTAGGGCAGTTATCTGAGAGAGGGTGTCGTTTTGTGGCTTGGAGTGGGCCATGAAGCTGTCTTGTACTGAAATGGTTATTGCTATTATTGTTGTTTTTTATAACTCATCTTTCTCACTGAGTCTTCGAGTAGATTATGGGATCTGAAAAACAGTTCGTTCATACAGCAAAGACCTCAGTAACTGAAGTAGTAGGAAGGTTTCCGGTTTCTGCTCATCAACAGAGGGTGCGTTTGTTGCTCGCTTCTCTGTTCCAGGACTTTTTAAGACTATTTCATCATCTCAAACACTTTCCGGGAAAGAAAGGTTTGGCAGGGGGCTTTACTGGAGAAAAGCCTGTTGGGCTGGTGTATAGATTCTGCCTCCCCCAGGACAGTCCAGGAATGGAGGGGAAAGAATTCTACACTGGAACATTACACAAGAATCCAGAGAGATAGCCTCTCTGAATTTACAGACAACAGCCACCAGGAATCTCTCAGCTTAATCCCTCACCAACCTGAGATGAGAGATCCCCAGAATCTCAGTTGGCATGTGGGTTTTACACATTAGCAACTCTGTCCAGAGCTGCACAGTTACTCTTACACGGTAGCACAATTGGTCAGCGGTTTAGACTGAAGGATTTAGTTTGAAGTCCAGTTACACATCAAACAGCCACTATTTTATAAAAAAGAATAAGGTTTATTCAGTAGAGAACTTGCAATCAGACTAAGAGGATTCAAAAGAACAGCCGAGGCAAGTCTTACCTTAACTACACAGTAAGAAGCATATTTACCAAGTCAGGAACAGTTATCAGTCTAGAATAGTCCATAGTAATAATCCAATAGCCCCAAGGGATTTGGAGCAAGAAGTCCATCTTTGCCAACCATGAGCTGAGCTCACAAAGCAGTCCTTTGTTCTCTCCCAGGCCACATGGCATCACAGCATCTCAGATGGACAACATACGAGCAACAGAGAGCATAGCAGGAACAGAAGAGAGTTCCTCTCATTGGGTTTAAGCAGATATACGGCAATTCAGTCTTCAAATTAGCCCTGGCCAGGGGCCAATTGAAGGAGACTTGGGAGTGCCCAATGGTAGTGTTACCATGGGAACAACGTCTGAATGGTCAGAGCCTCTGAAGGACACACCCGGGTCATGTGCCCTCCCAAACTCTAACCCACCATGTCCTACGTGCAGTTTCTGGCATGCTAGCCTAGCTTCCAGCATGAGGTAGGAAGGTATGTGGTTTATGGCATGGCAATAGAGCTTCTCTGACCAAATGTTCAGCCATCTGGCTTGCAACAGGAAAAAAGGTATCAGAAGACATTCCACGGGGGGAGGCAGGGGTTTATAGGAATCAATATTTCTATACAGCTGGTGAGCCTCAGGCCAAATATCCAGCTGCCCTGAAGCGAGAAAGTAAAAAAAAAACAACGGGAGCTACAACGAGACTAACGAGTCACGCCGGGCAGAAGAAGAGCAGAGAAACGTATTTTGGAGTCAACAGAGTACCATCTATAAACCTTAAAAGCTAAGTATACTAAAATAATACTGAAATCGGGATTAGGGTTAGGAGAGAAATTCCAGGTGGGGAGGAGGTCAGGAAAAGATAATATACACAACTGAATATAATATCACTGAAAGTGGGTAAGCGGCTAGTTTAACGAGGGTGCAAAAGTGTAGTTATAAAACTTAAGGAAAGATAGTGAAAGCAGAAAAGCGGCACAATTGACGCTGCAGAAACGTTCTTTTTTGTACTATTGAACAGGTACCGGTCACTTTAAGAGACGAGGAGAGCGGAGAGCGAAGGAAGTTCGGAGGTTCGGCGGTGACGAGGCAGTTTTTCAGAGTGCGACGGAGTGACAAATCCGATGGAGGGAAAGGCGGGGAGAGGAGCTGGAGTGGTGACGTCACTGGCGGGATTGGAACGGACCAGAGGAGAGCCGAGAGACAAAGAGGCAGACAGACGAAGGACCGAGGGAAGCCGAGCCAACATGAAGAACTGGGGTGGTGGGAGAGGAACGGAGCGGAGGAGAGCTGAAGAGCCGAAGAGACGGGGAGAGGAGCTGGAGCAGTGACATCATCGGTCAGAGCATCCAGCAGCGGAGGAGAGCCAAAGAGCCAAAGAGCCGAGGAGCCGAGGGACAAAGAGGCGGACAGACGAAAGACCAAGGGAAGCCGAGCCGAGCAAAGACGAGGGTTTGAGTGAAAACGAGAAAACTGGACCGATTGGAATTGTTGCAGAGCTAGCGCATAGCTGAATACATAGAGAGATACGCGGGGTGGCTGGGTGTCGTGGGTGAAGACAGGAGGGCCTGGCGAGATCTTGTCCATGGGGTCGTGAAGAGTCAGACTTGACTGTGCGACTGAACAACAACAACACAACCAGTGAAGGAACCTTATACCTGGAAGGAAGTCAATCAACCACCTGCATCAGAGAGCTTCTCACAAAAATTTGGAATTGACTTTTCTGATACTTATGCACCTGTTGTAAGCTACACATCCTTCAGGACACTTCTAAGCATAGCAGCCTCAAGGGGCATGCATATTAAACATTTGGATGTCAAAACTGCTTTTCTCAATGGAGACCTGACTGAAGAGATCTACATGGAACAACCAGAAGGATTTTCAACAGAAAGACAAGAAGGCCTAGTGTGCAAACTCAATTGTTTATGGATTAAAACAAGGAGCAAAAGTATGGAATGACAAACTGACTAAGCTGTTACAAAAACAGAACTTTCAACAAGGAACAGCAGAACCTTGCTTGTTCTCAAGACTTAAAAATGGACAATATCAATACATATTCATTTATGCTGACGACTTGGTTATTTGTTGTCAAGACCAAGGAGATGTACAAGAAATAGCAGATGAACTGAACAAAGAAGAAGAACTGAGGATGGAAGGGTTTTTTTGAGCTAAAAGCAAAGGACTTTATTGAATCTGTGGGAATGAAACATTCCAAACCAGTGAGCACTCCTCTTGAAAAGGATTACCTCAAGAATACAGATGGACCACTACTTAAAGACAACCATGAATACAGATCCGCAATTGGAAAATTATTATAGTTGAGCACAATCTGCAGACCAGATATAAATTCAGCTGTTGGACTCTTATGCAGAAAGACCAGCTCACCAACTATCCATGACTGGAAAGCTATAAAGAGACTGGCAAGATATCTAATAGGAGTACAAACTTAAAATCTCAGCCTGTGATGACCCAAGACTGACCGGATATTCACCAAGCCACTCAAGGAGAAGAAGTTTGAGACTGAACTTGCATGACTTCAGTGTTGTAATTTTAGAAGGGGTGTTGGGTGTTACAAGTCAAAACACTTCAGTATTTACAGGGTTAATGTTTTTTATGATCAACAGGAAGTTACATGTTTGTTTGTAACCAATCTGTTTAGACAATTAAATGCCTGGGAACTTTGGAGCTAACTTGCTAGTCTGATTGGAAACCAATGTGTCAAGTATTTAGCATATTGGCTTCTTCTTACTCTCTTTGTTCTGACTAAGAAAGAAGACGCCGGCCATTCCCGTTTTACCTTTTAGCTGTAAGGATGTAGCCATATTAGCTCATTGTTATTTTCATATCCTGTGTACCTTTTTCCCATGTTAGGTTTATAGTAAACTTTTATATTTTAATACACACCATGGACTCGTCTCTTAATACTCTGCTGACTTACTCAATAAGAATCCCAACAAGAGGCGGATGAACTCCCCCCTCACAGACATTCAGACTGTAGCATTGAACTGTTGCCGGGGCACAAATTGCCGAAGGGGCGCATCTATGCAATGGGGCCGGCCGAAAAGGAAGAACTGCGCACGTTCATAGACAAGAACTTGGACCGAGGGTTCATCCGACTGGCTTCATCCCCCTTCGCGGCCCCAGTTCTCTTCCGAAAGAAAAAGGATGGGGGGTTAAGACTCTGCACGAATTACCGAGACACATGAAGACTTAGCGAACTGGTATATAAGCTTAAAAGAGTACTATAGCTCAACTCCTGTGAATAAATAATAGCGCAAAAATCGGAGATCGAAATCCAAAATGGCGGCCGGAAAAGCAACTGCACCAGAAGTAAGTTCTCCCCTAACGAAACAGGACCTTATAGAAAGCTTGAAAATACTTAAATCGGAAATCCAGGAATCTATAAACTCTGCCCTTAAACCTGTAAGGAAGCAACTAGAATCTCTGCAAACTTCCATGCAACAAATTGCTCTGACGACCGATACAGCACTAGAAGCTGCGACGGATTCAGAGAAAGGGGCGAGAGAAAGAATACTTATCCTGGAGCATAGGTCTCGGGAGAAATTCATTAAGTTTAGAGGATTTCCTGAGTAGGTGGAAAAGGAAGAAGATCTTACATCTTTCCTTACAAACTGGATGGAGCAGTCTTTGCCTTTTGAAGAAGAAAGTGTTCCAATGCTCGTTAGAGCTTATCGCATAGGTCCTGCTCCTTCAACAGAACGCAAAAGGCCTAGAGACATCATTACTGAAATCGACCTTAAAATGAAAAATAAAATCCTTCAGATGGCCAAGAAAACAGGAACCCTTAAATTCAACGGCTCTGATATCCTAGCATTCCCTGATGTTCCTCCTGAAGCGCTTACCATCAGACGCAACCTAAAAAGGATTACAACATGCCTCACTGAAGATAAAATATCATTGGCTACAAACCGGAGCGTTACAAGTGAGAAAACAAGGTGTTACTTACCAAGCCAATGACCAAGACACAGG
Source organism: Gekko japonicus (assembly GCF_001447785.1). Lineage (NCBI taxonomy): Eukaryota > Metazoa > Chordata > Lepidosauria > Squamata > Gekkonidae > Gekko > Gekko japonicus. Next base: position 891,952 of record NW_015161992.1, on the reverse strand, counting down.
AGAAGCCCTCTTGAAAGCCCTGGGGCTGAGCCTGCAAACAGAAATGGAAACTGATCCTCAGAGAAACCGCAAAAGAGCTGCACAAAATACGCCTCATAGATGGAGCAAAATTCCGACGAGAAGGAGAATTAACTTATAAGCTCCTCTATATCTAAGAAAGCAAGTAACGTTGTAATGCTTTATAGTTAATCTCTAGTTAAAATTTAATTGTCTTACACTCTCTGTTTAATGTTAAACAATGTTCATAGGTTAAAGGGTAAACGGGCAGGGGGGGCAACCGTGGAGCAGTCATGACCCCTAATTATGATTGTAGGGAAACTGTATTTGTTGTGATTTGTTTGTTATCAGTAATTCCTTTCACAAAGCCCTTATGGCTTGGAGTGGGTTGTAGACTCACTCCCAGGAATTACTGCACATGGGTAAGGGGAGGGGGGAGGGAGGGAACTGATATTGGGTAATGTTTTATTTGTACTGATGTGTTTGGAATATGTTCTGCGATACCACTGGAAAATATATTTTAAGCACGTGATGGCAGTAATGAATTTGATTTTCAAGTTATTATATGTCACTTTGGATGATGATATAAGTATGTCAAAGGACGATAAATTGAGACTAATTTTCAATAGAATGCTGAATGACATTAAAAAGAGTAAGGAAACAATCTATAAGCTGGAAACTATATTTTCATTATGGAGTTTATAAATGTGTTAACTTTAAACTGCAGAGGGGTTAATAATAAGTTAAAAGCTAGATGTATAGCTAAAGACTTCCAGCAACAAAACAGGAATATAGCTTTTTTACAAGAAACGTTCATTAACAAATGTAATAAGGTCTTGCTGACTAATTGGTTCACACTTCAATACACTGCAAACGGCTCCTCAAAGTCTAGAGGAGTAGCTATTTTAATTTCAGCAAATGTCAATTTTAAGTTGGAAACATGTGAGAAAGATGAGAATGGTAGATACATTTTTATTAACAGTTCCATACAAAATCAACCAATTACATTAGCCTCCATTTATGCCCTAAATTCAAATCAATGTAAATTTATTAAAGACACCCTAAAAAAATTAGACACATTCCATACTGGACCTATATTGATTGGAGGAGATTTAAACTACATACTAGACAAATATTTAGACAAATCTTCCTCCAAAAAACCTAAGGGCAAAAACATCACAAATCAAATGAAACAAATCTTGCTCAGTTATGACCTATATGATATTTGGAGGCTTAAAAACAAAACAGAGCAGGATTATACATTCTTTTCATCAAGATTTAAAACTCACTCGAGAATAGATTATATATTGGCATCAAAACTACTATTGGACCATATTCCCACAGCTACTATTGGAATCAAAAAATGGTCTGATCATGCACCAGTATTATGTAAGTTTAGTTTCAACAAAACATACATTAGAAAACGAAATTGGAAATTAAAGTTTTACTTTATGATCCCAAAACTCAAGAAATATTAAGACAGGAAATTATTAATTATTTTAAAACAAATGTCCAAGGCGACGTTTCTGTTCATACCATCTGGGAAGCCTCAAAAGCAGTAATGAGGGGGCAATGTATATCTTTACTAGCAGCTTGCCAAAAAGAAAGAAACAAGATCAAACAAGAACTTATTTAAACAATAAAAAATCTGGAGGATAGACACCAAATTACATGTAGTAAAAATTTTTACAAAAGACTTTTAGCAGTTAGAAAACAACTTGAAACAATTGAAATGATAGAAATCCTCAAAGAAAATTTTAATTCTCGCAAAAATATTCAAACTAAGGGATCAAAACATCTTCGTCTTATAGCCTGGAAACTCAAAAAAAGACAGACTGATAGATACATTGGAAACATAAAAAATCAATACAGTGAGGTTCAAAGTGAAACTAAAGAAATCATCAAGGTGATTCAATCCTTCAATAAATCATTATATACTTCATCAAACCCCAATCCTCAAGCAATAAACGAATACATAAAATCAACAGGTTTAATACCTACTCTAACCGAAGAACTTTGTCAATTACTAGAAACTCCTATAACAATTCAAGAAATTGAAAAAGAGATCAAGTCCCTCAAAAATAACAAAGCACCGGGCCCCGATGGATTTATACCAGAATATTACAAAGTCTTTTGTCAAATTCTCGCAACCCCATTACTAGAAACATGCAATGCCATAAAAGATAAAGGGTCGATGCCCCAATCATGGCAAATGGCTAATGTGATACTAATTCCCAAAAAAGATAAGGATAGAACGGATCCTAGATCATATCGTCCAATTTCTTTATTAAACATCGATTATAAAATATTCACGGCAGTTATCGCATCCCGATTAAAGAATATAATCGCAGACTACATCTACAAAGACCAAACTGGTTTTATTCCGTCGAGGGACATAATGGATAATATAAGGAAAACCATTGACATTATCTACCATTGTAAACATAATGTAACTCATAGTTCGGTATTGATGGCTATAGATATAGAAAAAGCCTTTGATTCACTGGAAATCAAATTTTTAGAAGAATTATTAACAAACATGAAATTTGGATCGACCTTTTGCAACATTATTCAAGCTATATATCAAAGACCCACAGCAAGATTATTAATCAATGATGACATTTCAGAAGAAATTACACTCTATAGAGGTACACGTCAGGGCTGCCCCCTATCGCCAATACTTTTTGTGTTAGCTCTAGAACCCCTAGCTTGTGAACTACGTTCCAACAAAACATTTGAAGGCATTAACATCAAAGGGAATGAATATAAAATCAGCTTATTTGCAGATGACGTAATTTTATATGTATCGCATCCGACCATGTCGATAAGAGCAATTCAATCATCACTCCAAAAATTTGCCTCTGTGTCTGGATTAAAGGTCAATCAGTCCAAAACCATGATATATCCCATCAAAATATCAAAATTAGAAGTATCTCAACTCAAAAAAAGTTACACATTCCACTGGATACAAAAACATCTTCAATACCTAGGAGTTAAAATTCCAATTGATCTTACAAAAATAATCAAAGTAAATCATATGGAAGCTCATAAAGACATCAAACAAATATTATCCTCCTGGAATACCAAACCACTATCCTGGTTGGACAGAATATTAATTCTGAGATCTTTCATTCTTCCTAAATATCTTTATCTCTTTAGAACCCAACCCATCTGTATTCCAGCTCAATTAATTAAAAAGTGGCAAAAAGAAATTAATGCATTTGTATGGAACTTGAAACCACTGAGAATAGCTTTTCAAACCATGAGATTACCAAGGCGAAACGGTGGACTAGCACTTCCTGATTTAGAAAGCTACAGGAAAGCAACTATCTTATCATCAATAATCCATCAATATCATGACAACGACTCCTTAGACTGGAAAGAGATTGAAGAACCAAACAACACAAAATTTTCTTTCCAAAAATTATTATGGCACAAGTCTTTCAAAGAGGTAGAAAGTCAAATTAAAACCCCTTTTTTTTTCTTTTCTTTTTTAATTCTTTTACAAATTATTACAATGAAGAACACATAAGCAGATAACACATGCATTAATTACTATAGGATAATTTACATAAGCGGGTTGAAGGGGTTGGAAACACAGCAAAAATCAGACGGCCGATCGGACCAAATGAGGTCTTGTTAGCGAACCTGGGGACTTAAGTTGCAACACTGGTCTTTTGTTTCATCACGTGACCCTGTCCACCAATAACCAGGCTGAGGGGCTACACAACTACGTTGAGGGAAAGACCGCCCAAGCAGAATAAATGTAGTGGGGAGACTTCCACCATGTCCCACAGCCACTCTAACCCCAGACACCCAGCAACAGAAAGGCGCTGATATCTATGCGGTTGACACAGTCGGAGAGCTCATCACAGGAACAACCATCTGTGATAACTGAGGTTTGTGGGAAGAATGCCATGTCTCTCCATATAATATATAACCAGTGACCAGAATTTTCTAAATCTCGTGTTTAACCCCGGAAGTGGCTCTTGTTTCTCTCTGCACAGGTCTGCAATTTTGGCCATAACAAATTGATCCCAGAGCTTTTCATGCCAAGCGGTAAGTGTAGGCGGAGTTGGGGACTTCCACGCGGCTGCTATTGTTAACTTAGCTGTTGCTAACAACAGCGACGTGAGCGTCCTCTTTCCTTCCTCTGTGGAGTCATCCCACTTATTTAAGAGTGTCACTTCTGGTGTAAATGAGATATTTTGATTAGTCATTTCGTTAACGCATAAGATCACCTCCTCCCAAAATTGGCTAACAACCGAACAGCCCCACCAGCAGTGGATATAAGAACCCGGCTGCCCACAGTTCTTCCAGCAGGTGGTACCGTTGTTTTTATTTATTTTGTTTAGCTTTAAAGGGGTCATGTACCACCTCGTGAGTAGTTTGAAATGCTGCAGGCGTAGGTTAAATATCGCGGAATTATTCATGGGTGCAGACCAAATCAACTCCCAGTCTTTGTCACCCCATCTCTGGTCGAGATCCTCCTCCCAACGGAACTGATATGCGAATTTTGTCCGGTGTCCTGATGCCACTAACGCCTTATACATAATGGACAACATCCCTTTTGGCGATATCGAGTACCTCTTAATGATCTTCTCCATCAGTGTCAAATCCCTGCAAAATGTACCAAGCCCTGTTAAGGTTTCGATCAGATCTCTCAGCTGAAGATATTGGTGCCAGTGCGTCGGCTTGCCGATGCGCTGGTCAAAGAAATGCTTGTCCATAAATGACTCCTGGTGAACCAGGTCACACAGCCTACTTAGATTCGCCCCCGTCCAGTCTGCGAACGTGCCAGGCTCCATCCCAGGGGGGAACCAACTCTGATTCAGATAAGTCGAAAATCGGGAGACCCCCGGAGGTAACAAAGTCCGATTAAGGTCCCAAATCTTAAGTGCGTTCGCCAAAAACACATTGAGCTTGATGCTCCGTGGCCTGAGGGCGGGTTTCATCCAGAAGATGTCTCGAAGGCTGAAAGGGGCAACATAGGATTCCTCTATCTGCATCCAAGGCTTCGTAGGCTCTCCTTGAAGCATCGTGACTACTTGAGCCAACACAGAGGCGCTATAATAGGTCCGGACGTGTGGGAAGTTCAGGCCTCCTAGACTCGAGGGTAAGTGCAATATATTACGGTTAATCCTGGGTTTCTTCCCTCCCCAAAGAAAAGTCACCAAAGTGTTTTGCCAAAGGTTAGTGTCCTTTATCGGGATATGAATTGGTATGGTCCTAAATAGAAAGAGAAATTTAGGTAGTAAGAAACTCTTCACTAGATGTAGCCTGTCCACAAGCGTAAGAAGCATCGATTCCCATTTCAACATTTCCTCCTTTATTGCATTATGGATTCTTTGGTAATTGCTTTTCGCCAGGTCCTTAATATTAAGCGGTACAGAAATACCCAAATGCCTCCAGGAATCTGTGATCCACTTAAACTCAGAGGACGCTTTAATAGACAACTCCGTCTGTTCCGTGATCCTGATGGGGTATACCTCTGACTTTGAAAGATTTACCCGTAGACCAGACACTGCCGAGAAGTCAGATAATGTGCTGTTCAAAGTCCGAATGGACTGTGCCGGGTCAGAGATATACAAAGTGAGGTCATCCGCGTACAGACTAATCTTGTGTTCCCGTCCTCTGACACGGATCCCCCTGAAGATTGGTTCTGACCTCAAATGCTCTGCGAGAGGTTCGATAGACAGCGCAAAGATCAACGGGGATAAGGGGCAACCCTGTCTGGTCCCTCTGGAGATGTCGAAAAAACGTGAATTGACATTGTTGACCCTGACTCTTGACCTATTGTTTTTATATAAAGCCTGTATACCTCTTATGAACGAGTCTCCAAACCCTAATTTCCTAAGTAATATCATCATAAACAGTATTTCCACCGAGTCAAACGCTTTCTCAAAGTCCAGCGCTAATATTATAGACTCTTCCTTATCCCTCCTCCCGTGAATTATTATGTCCAAAGACCTGCGAATGGTGTCAGTAATTTGTCTGTCTGGAATGAACCCTGTCTGGTCTGATTTAACATACTGAGCGATGAATGATTTAATCCTGCTCACAAGGATTGAAGTGAAGATCTTGTTGTCGTGGTTCAATAGGGAAATCGGTCTGTAAGAAGCGGGGTCGGTAGGGTCTTTATTTTCCTTATGGATTACTACGATTGCAGATTCTGTCCAGGAGACGGGTGCTGACCCTCTCTTCATGATGTCATTGCACGTGTTCAGTAGATGATTCAGCAGAGTCTCATTAAAGGACTTATAGAATTCCGCAGGTAGCCCATCCGGACCTGCTGCCTTATTATTCTTAGCACTTTTAATGGCGTCCAATAGTTCCTTAGGGCTAATCTTGGACTCCATAAGCTCTTTGTGCTCCTGTGATAGTACCGGCAGAGATGGTATTGCATCTAGGTATGCTTTGATGCTATTTATTCCTGGACGTGTAGTGTCATACAGCTTGGTGTAGTAATCCGCAAAGGTGTCCGCTATGTCTTTCGCCGCTTGCACTTGTCGACCAGCACTGTTCCTTACTGTGCCTATGAACGTCACTTTTTTCTTATCCTTTACTCTCCAGGCCAGGACACGTAGATTTTTTGGCGACTTCTGCCACACATTTTGCTTTAAATAAACCAGATTTCTTTGGATCTGCGTAATTTCCATGTTCTCCAGGATCTTTCTTTGCGCGAGGAGTTCACGGTAGGTCTGATCACTACCAGTTCGTTTGTGTCTTTGTTCAAGCGACGTTATTCTATCCAATATTTCTTTTTTTTTCCCGATTCTTCTCTTTTTTGATTGCAGATGACACGGCCATCAATGAACCTCTTGCCACTGCCTTCATAGTGTCCCACAGTAAGGCCGGGGAGATTTCATCCGAGGTGTTGTCTTCAAAGAAATTCTTTAGATCTCGACCTACTGTTTCTCTGGCTTTAACATTTGTTAATATGTTCCTATCGAGGGCCCATTTGCTTTCTGCCTCCGAATGTCTATCGAGGTCTATAACACCCTCCAGCCAGGCGTGGTCTGTCAGGTGCCGGGTTTTGATTTCCATCGAGGTTAGTCTGGCTATCAGAGGATCTGAGATCAAAATAAAGTCAATTCTCGTGAATGTATTATGCCGGGGTGAGAAGTAGGTGAAGTCCTTCTCATGTGGGTGAAGTAACCTCCATGAGTCCCCCAAGTGGTACTTTTCCAGAAGCAGTTTTAATTTATTTCTTCTAGGTGAGATACTCATTAAGGTGGATTTCCCCGCTCTATCCAGACATCCATCAACCACGTCGTTAAGATCCGCACCTATTATCAGTTCTCCAACTTGAAACTGAACCAGTTCGGCTAGAGTCGCATCCAAAAATGGGATTTGCCCCTTGTTGGGAGCGTAAATGGAGGCGAAGGTAAAATCAGCCCCTTCTAAAGTACCCCTAACGAAGACAAATCTACCTAGTGGATCCCTTATTATGTCCGCTATGGAGAAATTAATATTTTTTCTTATTAAGATGGCCACCCCCCTTGACTTGGAGGATCCGTGGGCCTGAAGTTGGATGGGATACAAAGGGCTTTTGATCAGAGGCTCCTGCGAAAGTCTCATATGAGTCTCTTGAATAAACAGAAGGTCTGGTCGTTTCCCTTTCAGATGTCGGAGCAACCTCCTCCTCTTGATAGGGTTGTTCAGGCCTTTAATGTTAACCGAACTAATCCTCATCATTTACACCAGAGTGTGCCGCTCCTGAGAGTAAAGGTAATCTCAAACCAGCCAGGTAGCTATCGAAGGTACCTGCAAGACCCCCCTCCCTGGGGTGCAGAGAGTCATCCTAATTGAGCCCTTGAGCTGACACTTGTGGTCTGAGCGTGTCCACCCAGACCCCTTACCCAACCCCCCTGTCACCTGTGCCCCCTGACCGCACCCAGTGACCCTGTGACCACTCCTGATTCACCTGACCAAGGCAAATCCGGTGTACGTTAACAGGATCAACTGTGCTGGCTTTAAAGTCTTTACTGTGCCAAACCCCCGGTCTGCCGTATACTGCTATCTAGAACTCTTATAGTAGGTTAAAATCCCCCCAGACCCCTTCCCCCCAGCTGTCTCCCTAAAAAGGAACAAATTTATAACAGCAATCTAAAGACAAACGTCAAACCCCCCCCCCCTTTGCCTGCTAGACTAGTTTGATAAGAAGCTTAGTCTAGACTGACTGCTGGAGAAAACAAAAACTGTCGCCTTACAGTCAGTGACAAGTTCGCACTGGATAAATGCGGCTTACCTCCCCTCCCGATCCCAGGAGTAACCCAAGGCATCTATCAAGACCTGGTACAATATGAAACTCAAAATCGTTAATAAATATTCCCAAATAAGTACATTTACAAGACAAAAATGGTTTAAACCAGCGGAATCCCCGCATTCGTTCGAAATTTGGAGAAAATACAAAATTAACAAAATAAGAGATGTGGTACACAAAGGTAAAATGCTTCTGAAAGCTAACTTAGAACAAAAGCATCAAATCAGACTCAATTGGTATGAATATCTGCAAGTTCAGAACCTAATTAACACAACGAAATTCTTATCATCAAGCAAACAACAACTTTCGGACTTTGAGAAGCTAGTTGATAAACCTCCCTCGAAAAAAGGTCTCATCGCTAAGACTTATAAACTCATCCTTAAAGATCATACAAACAAAATGTTAAATTATCAAAAAGCAAGGAACTTAGACCTCAAAACTCAACTTACTGAAGAAAATTGGTCTGAAAGCTGGCAAATACAATCAAAGATCTCTAATGTATTGAACCTGCAAGAAACAAATTTGAAAGTAACCACCAGATGGTACCTAACACCATCCAAACTAACACATATAGTTCCCTCCATAACTCCATATTGTTGGAAACAATGTGGAGAAAAAGCGGATTATTTTCACAACTGGTGGACGTGTAAAGAGATTCAAAAATTTTGGGCTCAAATTGTAACTCAAATTGAACATCTTACAAAAGTTAACTTACCTCTAAATCCTGAATTGATGCTTCTTCATATGTGGCCTTCGAATTGTCCTCCTGAAAAACCGAAAAAATTAATTAACATATTATTAACTTCAGCTAAATCGGTAATAGCAAGAAACTGGAAAAAATAAAAAATCTCCAACAGTGAACCAATGGTAACATAAAGTTTGGGACACATTCATACTTGAAAAAGTCTCAATATACGATTCAACATTTCAAAATGAATGCGAATTTTACAATCCTCTTAGTATTTGGTATCCAATATTAGAGAAAATAACTTTAGAAAAATTTGAATGGGAAAACATTTCCGAAGCTAAATATAAAATAATGCTATATGACTAAAAACAAACAAGAAACCCTTAATTTAGTTAATTTCAGCAATAGACCACTGAAATTCTGACAAAAACTTTTACTAATACATCACCTTTTCTCAAAAGGTTCAAAAATGTTTAAATTTAAAAGCTTTAATAACGGTACTAAATTGTCTTTTTTTTGTGTTACATTGTTATTTATATATAACCATACCCAGAAGTTATAAACATGTTTTATTTGTTTGAATCATTTTGTAACTATTAGAAAACTCAATAAAATTTCAATTAAAAAAAAAGTCGTTCTTGGCCACTTCACAGTTCTCCAAGTGTCTTTCAAAAGAACACGCATCCCTCATGGAGCAGCCAATCTCTCTGCAGGAACGTTTGGACACTGTTAAACCATCAAAGACAAATAAATCTACTGGCCCGGACGGGATACCGTCAGAATTCTCAACCATGATGCAAAAATTTTCACATCTATCTTAGCCAACAGACTTACATTTTTCATCACCAATTATGTCAAGGAAGATCAAACTGGGTTCATTCCTGGAAGACAACTTCCAGAAAATGTCAGGAGGACTTTTAATATCATATTATATGGCTGTAAAAGAAAGATCGATTCGGTAATCCTGGCTCTGGATTTTACCAAAGCCTTTGACTCAGTGGAAATACCTTTTATGAACACAACCTTGACAAAAATGGGGTTTCGAGGCAACTTAAAAGCCATGGAGGCATTATATGTGAAGCCTATCTCAAAGGTGCGTGTGAATGGTTGTCTCTCTTATCCTTTCTACCCCACGAGAGGAATGTGACAAGGCTGTCCGTTGTCTCCTCTACTTTTTGCGTCGGTGATAGAGCCGCTGGCGGAACAACTGCGACGATGCATAAACTTCTCGGGGATCAATATGGGTAGACATGAACATAAGGTCAACCTATACGCTGATGGTCTAACCCTATACATCTCCAATCCAATTCCATCCCTACCCCATATAGAACATATTTTGTCATCTTTTGGGAAAGCATCTGGCCTGCAAATCAACCCAACAAAATCTGAATTATACCCGATATGGGTGTCTGATGAGATGCAGACACAAATAATGAAACTATCTCCTTACAAGTGGATTACAGAAGCATGGCGACATTTAGGAGTCAGATTCCCGATGGAGCTCAAGGACCTTATGCACCATAATTATGATAAGCTTTATGAATCCATTAAGGTGCAAGTTAAGGACTGGGAAGCACTTAATTTCTCGTTACCTGACAGACTCCATTTGATAAAGAGCTTTATTTTGCCCAAGTTTCTGTTCCTCTTTCAAACACTCCCGATATATATTCCGAATAAAGCACTCCAGCAGTGGCAAAAGTCTCTGTATTCCTTCCTATGGGAGGGGAAAAAATCTCGGGTTAACGCTAACATATTGTCAAAACCAGCTTATTTGGGAGGATTGAATTTTCCTCTACTTCGGATTTATTATCAGGCTGCTATTCTCACAGCAGTGGTACAAACCCAAAGGGAGACACCACCCTTATGATGTCGTATGGAGCAGTGCTATGTCGCCCCTTATAACCTGCAGGAAGTTTGTTGGATGTTACCAGCGCGCCAACCGAAAACCTGTCGGGAGAATCCGCGTCTGTCTTTAATGTTGAAAGTATGGGATCACAGAAAAAACAGCAAATACAAGACATCTCGCCACTTTCTACTTATGTAAACCAGCCGTGGTTTCTGCCAGCACATGGGCCAGAAGACTTTGGTGACTGGAATCGAGTGGGTTTTTCTCATTTATCTGATCTGGTTGTACGTGGAAAAATCCGGGATAAAGTGTCCTTTGAGGAAAAAGCCGGGGTGCATTTCTCTTGGCTACAGCTAATTACAGCTAAAAAATCTAATCGAACTTTTGGCATCTAAACTTTTTTTTGAGAGACCCTACTCAGGTTTAGAAGTCATTTTGCAGGCATTTACAAACTCATCCAAAGGATTAATGGCGGCTTTATATAAGGTGCTACTTGAAATGGAAAACCGAGTGATGCTGAAACATCCATTCAGATGGCAGGAAGATCTACAGATGGAGATCTCTGAACAAATGTGGACTGACATCTGGAATTCGTCTGCTAATCGCTCAAGGAATTTTAATGTTCACTTGCAGTTTTTCAAATTGATCACCCGATGGTACTTCACACCAGAAAAGTTGCACAAGATAAATCTGGCATTAAGCTCACAATGTTGGAAGAAATGTGGACATACAGGCTCGTATTTTCACTGTTGGTGGGAGTGTCCTATCATCCATTCATTTTGGGAAGAGGTTCTAGAGAAAATAAGTGAGATTACATCATTAAATCTACCAGTTTGCCCAAAGTTAGTGCTCTTCGATATAATGGAGGAAGTAATGGATACTAGAGCTCAGAATGAACTTATATCCAAACTTCTGGCTGAAGCACGTCTAACCATAGCGGCTGGTTGGAAAGCCAGCTCTCCTCTCCTGATACAAATATGGCATGATAAAATCTGGGATCTATTTATTTTAGAGAAGCTGACACAGGTCACTCAAGCTACATCAGTACATCAGTACATCAAAGGCCTATGAGCGATTTGTTGCAGTGTGGTTTAGAGTGCTTCAGTATATGTCAGAGAAGGACATAATTCCTTCTAAGGCTGCTTATGTCCCCTGGGTTCGTCTTTAATCTTAGCTCGGTTCAAAAGTGTAGGATACAACACATTAGCTCGACCACTTTTCAAGAAGCCGGTTTTATTCGCATCAAGTGGTTCAAAAACAATTAGAAATATATTTCAAAGAAAATAATACAGAGGACATTCCCCCAGAGACACTCTGGGACGCGATGAAACCAACTATAAGAGGCACAATAATATCACAGGCGTCATATCTGAAAAAAAAGAGACAAGAACTAGAATCTAACACCATCCAAAATATAAAGCTATTAGAACAAAAGCATAAAGAATCAGGATCATCTAGAATTCTTAAGAAATTAAATCAGGAAAGACAGATATTGGCAGCCATAGAAACAACGTATATCCAAAGACAATTGGTTTTCACAAAACAAAAATATTGGCAGAAATCCCCCAAAACTTTGAAGCTTTTGTCTTATAAGGTGAGAGAAATGCAGATGTCTAAAAGAATTAACGCACTATTAACTTTAAACAACAAGATAGTGACAAATACTTCCGACATATTGAAAACTTTGAAACAATTTTATGACGATCTATACAAAGCCTCTCCTATTTTACCTGATGAAGTCACAAAGCATAGGGAACAATTCCCAATTCATACCCATCTAACAGAAGAACATCAAACCCTTATGAAGAATCCCATCCTAGAATTGGAAGTTCTGGATGTATTGAAGAATCCGAAACCCAATAAGTCCCCGGGTCCAGACGGCTATCCAGCGGATTTTTATAAAGCATTTGCAGATCAACTAGTTCCTCATCTGACACTAACATTAAACCATGTCTTAGACACAGGCATTATGCCTAGATCATGGAAGCAAGCATCTATGGTGGTAATCCCCCAAAAAGGGAAAGACCCCTTACAACCTAAATCCTTTCGTCCAATCTCTTTAATTAACCAAGATGTTAAGATATTCACCTCAATTATGGCCAAAAGACTTAACAAATTTATTTCTAATTATATTCATAAAGACCA
>NW_015161992.1:870008-878517 GCF_001447785.1 Gekko japonicus | reverse complement strand
ATAGATTTCTATGGGCAGGTAAGAAAGCAAGGATAGGGTTCTCCACCTTATGTAGGCCAAAAAATAGAGGAGGCTTTGGATACCCAAATATTACGGTTTATAGACAAGCTGTTCAACTAGCTAACATAATTAAAATATTACGCAGGCAACCACCGCAGGACTGGATCCAAATATATTCAGACATGAACTATCCAGTACCGTTACAAGCAATATTTTGGGGGAAAACCTCTCTCCCACATATACTTAAAGGTCCGAACTTACTTATGAAACCAATGTTAGCATTATGGAAGAAAATACACGAATCTTTACTCCCACCGATATCTCGGTATTTACCTTTTATTTCCCAGTCCTGGTTTAGAAATGCATTATCTCCTGCACACCTGGACAAATGGAAAGTAGCGAGAATGACTAGGTATGGTGATATAACCTCCAAAAAAGGTATATTACCTAAAGCAGCCATAGACCATAAGCTGAGAAGTGTGGTACCCTGGTACCTATACTTACAACTTAAGCATGCCACTGAGCAAAAAAACGTGAAAGAGATAATGAGACAACCACGAACTGATTTAGAACTTTTATTCCATTTGTTTGAACACTCAGACAAGGGATTAATCTCAGCTACTTACCACTTACTGAACACAAACAATGCCCCAAAGATGCTACCTTATCAAAGTTGGTGGCAAAAAGACTGTAAGAAAGAACTTGATCAAAACTTCTGGAAGGAACTGTGGGAGATTAAATCCTTATCCAAATTCTATTCCATTAGAGCTACAAGATTTTAAGATACTAACGAGGTGGTACTTGACCCCTCAACGACTCTCTCATATGCATGCTACAATCTCACCTAAATGTTGGAAAACCTGTGACAAGATAGGCACGTTTGCCCACTCTTGGTGGGAATGTGATAAAATAGCACAATTTTGGGAAGAAATAAAACAAATGGTACACAGAATTATAGGCCTTGAAATCCCACTGGACCCTGGAAACCTCTTCCTTAAACACTGGCGGCTTCATATTGAAAAACATGTACATAAGCAGACCTTGGATGTTATGATCTATGCTGCACGAACAGCGATTGCTACTTGTTGGAAAGATCCAAATCCTCCCACATTGGGACTCTGGTATCAAAAGTTGTGGGACCAATTCCTTATGGACTCAGTTACCAACAAACTTAATAGATTAACCCAAAAACCCATAGAAAAACCTGTAATTGAAAAATTTATTATTTATTTATTTATTACCTTAGATTTACTATACCGCCGTAACCCCCAAAGGGGTCTCTGGGCGGTTCACATTTTTCGTTCTAAGAACTGATTATTCCCTATCTTGGGCCACAACTAGGATGGGGGGGGGGGGCCCTGTCCTACCGGCACCCTTTGGTGGTATATACTCTTTCTTCTGCTTCCTTGGCTCGGCATCTATTTCTTTGGCGGCTAGATCGATCCAGTTCTTTCAAAATGGGATCCTATATTGGAATTCTTAGCAACAGAAGATTTCTTACCCTCCTCTTTGCAGCAATTTAGGGAATGGACGTAAACCCTATCCCGACATTGGAAGCAAAAATAAAACTAATTCGCTAGTTGTACATATACTGGATAATTATCAAACAATGGAACTTAGTTAGCACCCCTATGCCAAAATTTTGTTGATCTTTGCCCTATTCTTTGGTTTTAGAGTGGAAAGTATATTCTATTTTTGAAACAATTAATTGTACTTTCTCTGACTTTTGATGTTACCTACCTTGATATAAGCTTGTTATTACTGTCATTATTCTGAACTTTTATGTATCCTACTTTATAACGAAAATAAAATTATAAAGAAAAAAAGGGAAAAAAAGAAAACAATACTAAAGAACCAAAGGGAATCACTACTCAAGGTTGTAGGAAAAGAAGTGCAGATCATTCAGGATCTACCAACAAGTGTGATAAAGAAAAGGAAAGCCTTTGACTTTTTGAGACAGATTTACAAAAGAAAAAAATAAAATATAGTTGGAAAATACCATTTGCAATAGAGGTAATTCTTATCAAAATGAAGAAAAATAATTGCAACAGAGGAACAGCCTAAGCAATTGGCTGAAGAACTACAAGTGGAGGACTTATGTAAAGGAACAGAAGGCAAATTTTCCAAGTCATTCAAAGCAATCTGCTAGTAGCTCAAAGCAGGGTTCACAGACCAAAACTCCGAAGAAGGCATAGAAAAAGATAAGTTGGACGTGGCAACATCATCAGGGCAAAATGGATAAATTAAAAATAGTGTCATTAAATATCAATGAACTGATTTCTCAGTCAAAATGCATGGAAATCTTCAACCAACTGGGAAAAAAGCTTTTTTTTTATGCCTACAAGAAACTCATATAAAGAAGAAATATGAACATATTTTAAACAATTAAAAATTAGGCAAAGCATATCTTGTTTCAGCATAAAATAAAAAATGTGGAGTAACCATATACAAAAACAACCCACAATTAGAAGTATTAGACGAATTAAGAGACTTTGATGGCAGATACCTAATTTTAAAAATGAGACTCCCAGAACGCATGATAGCAACAATATATGTACCAAATTAGGCTAAAGCTATTTTTTTTTGAGAATTTCCCCCAAACTATGCTAGATTTCCAAGATGAGGAAATAATGATACCTGAAGGTATGAACAGAATACTAGACCCAAAAAAGTCAGCTCAAGGAATATTAAAGGTGGAAAATTTCCTAAAAGTGTACTTCAATACATGGAAATCCTGGAATTAGGAGGACCAAACATCCAAAGGGCAGAGACTTTACCTTCTTTTCAGACAAACATTAAACCTATTCAAGAATAGAGGAGACGGATGGAGCATAACAAGAGTCTTAGTTAATTGCTCTCAGCATTCCACAATTAAGAAGGATACATTTACACATCAATCTCCAATGTTGATATATTTATTTTTCTTCACAATGTTTTCCCCCAGAATTAAATCCAAACAAATGCTGACCATGTAAGCTAATCTTGTTGTTTGGTCCTTGCATCTGTTAAACATCTTCATTATGTTGCATGCTAATTTTCTGCTCACCCTCTACCTATAAGTGTGGACTAGTAACTTCCATTTCAATGTCTCCGAAGAAGTGTGCATGCACATGAAAGTTTATACCTTGAATAAAACTTTGTTGGTCTTAAAGGTGCCCCCCTGGACTCAAATTTTGTTCTGTTACTTTCCTCCTGTCAGCTTTCTTCATTGTCCAACTTTCACACCCATACATAATGATGGGGAATTCTATTGGCATGAATCAACTTGATCTTGGTCACCAGCACATCCTTAGGGATTTTTTCTAGCTGCTTCATGGCTGCCTTCCCCAGCCTCAATCGACTTCTGATTTCTTGGTTGCAGTCTCCCTTTTGGCTGATGATGGAGCCAGGGAATAGAAAATCTGTAACAATTTCAATTTCTTCATCATCAACCTTATTTCCCCAGGACTCATTACTTTTGTCTTCTTGATGTTCAACTGTAATCCTGTTTTGTCACTTTCTGCTTTAACCTTCATCAGTGGTCATTTCAAATCTTCACTGTTTTCTGCCAGTAATGTAGTACCATCTGCATATCTCAAATCATTAATGTTCCTTCTACCAATTTTCACTCCACCTTCCTTTAAAAGCAATCCAGCTTTCCTTATGATATGTTCTGCACATTGAAGAGATAGGGAGATAAAATGCATCCTTGCCTGGGACATTTGCAATTGGATTTCATTCTGTTTCTCTATATTGTATCCTCACAGTGACCTCTTGACCAGAGTACAGGTCGGACATCAAAACAAGCAGATGTTAAAGCCAGCCATAGCTTGTCAAAAGCTTTGCTGTAATCTAAAAACACAAACTGATTTTCTTCTGAAATTCTCTTATATGCTCCTGCAACCAATGTGTATTTGCAATATGGTCTTTAGTGCCTCTTCCCTTTCTGAATCCAGCTTGAGCATCCAGCATTTCTCATTCCATATATGGTAACAATCTTTGTTGTAATATTTTGAGCATCACTTTATTTGCATGAGAAATTAATGCGATCATCTAATAGTTGCTGCACTCTTTAATGGCACCGGTCACACGGGGGGGGGAGCACGCCAAAGTGCATCTTTTCTGAGCCACAGCAAAACAGATGCGTGGTGGCGGGATCAGACAGATCCCCCGAGCCGCCGTGCAGGTGCTCCCCGGTACGATCAGATGCCGGGGGAGAAGCCACGGGACGGAGAGCGAGGCAGCCGGCTGCGCATGTGCGCACATGCGCAGTTTGTCCAGGAGCCTTGAATGCTGCGGAAGACGGGCGCGCCAGCAATCCCATGGCCGCCCTTCCTGCGGAGCTTCAGGTACTCTTTTCTAGGTTCTTTTTTGCTGCGTGTTTCCCCCTGGAAAGGATGGATTGGGGACAGGTACGCTCCGCTTCCCAGATGTTGCGGTGTGATATTGCCCATTTGATGCGCAAAACCTCCTGTGTGACCGGGGCCCCTGTCTTCTTTTTTGGGAATTGAGATCTAAATCAAGTGTTTCCAATCTGTGGGCCATTTTTTTGTTTTCCATATTTGTTAGCCCAATTTTGTTAAGATTTTGATAGACTCCGTTTCTTCCTGTCAGCTTTCTTCATTGTCCAACTTTCACACCCATACATAATGATGGGGAATTCTATTGGCATGAATCAACTTGATCTTGGTCACCAGCAGCACATCCTTACACTTAGGGATCTTGGAATAGCTCTATTGGTATCCAGTCTACACCTGGTGATTTATTTCTCCCAATTGATCTCAGTTTACTTTCTAAAATTATAGGTTCTTCTTCAAAAGATTCTTTTTGGAAGGTATCTGTTATCTTTTTGTCTCTTTTGTATAGTTCTTCATTGTCTTGTTCCCATCTTTTCTTTATTTTGTCATGTTCAGTTAATGTATTTTCATGTTGATCTTTCAGCATGCCTAACAGAGATAGTCTGGTAACAATCCTTAAGCAAATGCCCGAACACTTAAGCAGGTCTCAGTCTGGCACAGAAAAACCACCAGGTTTGGAACCAGGTAGAGTCCAGGATGTTCCATAGTTTAGGAGCTGTTACAAGAAAGTCCCTGTCTTTTGTCATTTCCCCCCCTTTCCTCAGAAGGTGGAGTGCACAGAGTGGGGGAGGGGGAACGGTTTCTGAGGGCAAATGTAGAAAACCAGTATGGCAGAAGGTCATCCATGACGGTAAACTCAGCAGTTCACTGTTCCATTTCCCCCCCTGACTTTTGAAAAATGAGAGTATGGTTTTGAGCAGGGGTCTTTTGGGGCTGGAGCACGCTGGAACACCGCTCCGGCAGCCCAGGAGCCCACGCAAATGGTGGCGGCAGCAAGCCTCGCCCCCAACTCCCCACGGAGAAGTGCTGGGGCCAGGGGGACACCCGGAGAGCCCCACCACCGGATCCCCCAGGCCCGTGCAGAAGCGCTGCAGCTGGGGGGATGCCCGAAGAGCTCCGCTGCTGGGGCTGGGGGGACACCCGGAGAGCCCTGCCGCCAAGTCCTCTAGGCCCATGCAGAAGTGCTGCAGCTCGGGGGCCACCCGGAGAGCCCCACAGCCGGGTCCCCCAGGCCTGCACAGAAGTGCTGCAGCTCGAGGAACACCCGGAGAGCTAACATGCTAATGAGCTCCTGCAGCTCTTTTTCTACAAAAAGACTCCTGGTTGAGGCCCCGGTTTTGCAGGGGTCCCCCACTTTTGGGGGGCTTCTACCCACCCCATCCCCAAGCCTCAACTCCATGGAAGCCCCGCCCCCAAGCCCCAACACCCGCCGCCACCCCTCTCCCTTCTCTCTTGAGAGAGAGGAGGGAGAGGGGTGGCTGTGGGCCAGCCATACACCCAATCTCCACTCAGAGATTGGGCGCGTGGAAACACCAGCTCCCTGCAGTAACTGCAGGGGGCTGGTGTTTCCATGCACCCGATCTCCGCGGAGGTCAGGCGCATGGGTAAATGCCAGCTCCCTGCAGTTAAAGGGGCCCCGTTGGGATGCCCTGCCCCCTCCAGGAACACCCCCCAAGTCTCCCGCTGGGGGTGAAGGCAACCCTAGATGGGGTACACAGGTGCTTTGAATGAGCAGCTGGGTTGGGGTGGAATATCTTTTCATGAGTTGAGTGGCACTGAGTGCATTTTAGAATTATTGTTTGGGCCCAGACTTTCCCAAGTCACGGGGGCTGCTTCTCCAGCTGGCAGAGCAACATCCCCAGCCAGCAGAGCAGCCTGCAAGCCCCCCAACAGCCAGCAAGAAAGCCACTAGCCCCAGACCTTCCCAGCAGGGTGGCCTGTGGGCCCCTGACAGTCAGAAGGAAAGGCCCCCTCACAGGGATCTGTGAAGGCTGCCCTGGCTGCTTCAGAAGATACAGGGCCGGATTCCTGAGGCTCCAGGTTTTCTTGTAGACTAGGCGAGGCTACCTTCTGGCACCCACCCACCCACCCACCAATTATGGGGTTGCCAACCTCCAGGCAGGGCCTGGAGAGAAGGAAGACTTTTGGGGAAAAAATCACCTGCTTAAGGGTGGGGTGGGGGGCTGTCTTCCCAGTCCCAGAGTCGTCTGCCTGGGCCCAGCAGGGACCATCACTGGGGGGGCACGGTGACCCAGGGCGGGGAGTCTGGGGGCTGCAGCAGAGTCCTTCAAAACCCGGCATCCTCCCGTGCCTTCCTCGGCCCTGGTGCGCCTGCTGCAGGGTGCTCCTGCTGCGAAGGCCAGACCGGTTGGCTGCCATTTCTGGCATCTGCATTCCCTGGGGCTCCTAACAGGCAAGCCTGCCCTGCCGTCTGAGTGCCCCACCCCGCACACACACAGGCACGGGAGGCCAGCCACCTCTGGGATACAGCCGAGTGCGCCCGCTTCCCTTGGTGCGCCAGCCCAGCTCCTGCCTGCCTGCTGGACACACCTTCGGGCAAGCCAAGGTGACGCGAGGCGCGGCGCTGGTGAAGAGATGCAGCTGGTTGGCTGGCTGGTCCGGGTGGGGGCCAGGATGACGGTGCATGTTGCGGCCGGAGGAGACCCCTTTTGGGGGCAGCCGGGGAGAAGTTCGTGTCATGGGAGGGAGATGGGGGGGCGGGCAGGTGGAGGAAGAGACGCGCTCCGAGGTTCCCTCCTCCCGTGACAGTTCCGTCCACTGGCCTGAGCAGGCAGGGCAGAGGGGTGCCGCTCACCCGCCCGCCTTTTCTCTCCTCCTCCGGGGCAGGGTGCCGCTGCAGCGCTTCTCCCTCCACTTCCCTCCCTACTTCCGCGCGGGGAGCAGGCCCGGCACTCCACAGGGAGAAGGGGCAGGTAGGTGGAGGAAGAGACCCGCTCCATGGCACCCTTCTTCCATGACGGTCCCGTCTGCCGGCCCCGAGCAGGCAGGGCAGAGGGGCACCCCTCGCCCACCCACCCTCCTGCCTTCTTCTCTCTTCCTCTCCAGGGTGGGGCGCCCCCACGGTGCTTCTCCGTCCTCCCTCCGCTCCCCTCCCTTGGCACAGTGGCACTGTGGCCAGAGCCCAAAGATGCCGCCGTGTGGGGAGTGGACCCAGGACTCGTGGCACTCCTGGGAGGCCTTTGCCGAGCCCGGAGGAGGGATGCTGGTTGGGCTGCTCGCTGGGCCACATTTATGGATGGCCGCGGGGCTCTAATCTTGGCGACACATGCACTGGAGGCTCCGGCAGCCTCGGAAGGGCCGTTATCAGTGCCGGGAGCAGCGGGGGGGAGGAAGCGGGGGGAGATACGAAGGGGTGGGAGAGCACAGGGAGGAATTGCACGTAGGTGCAGCTCTGAGCATTCTGCCCCCTTGGTCTACCGCACCGAAGCATAACACCGTTTCGGCCCGCTTCCCGGGCACTTTCGCAGTCGTGTCCAAACGGAAGATCCCGTTGCCTTGGAAGTGGGTGGAAAGCGGCCTGCTCAGCAAGCGGGGGAGCCCCTGAGGGTCGCGGCCCTGTAACAAATCCCCGGCCGCTGTCCTCTCGGCCTCTGACGCCACGCAGAGCTCAGTGGGCGGTGGCCCTTGTGCGCACCCCTGCAGCTGTCCGCCGGTGCCAGCAGTTTCCAGGGTCGTTTCCTTCAGCAGATAACAGGTGTCGGAGCACTCACAGGGTCCTGCGCGGGAGGCGTGTTAGAGACACTGGGCATGGGGGCAGGGCGCAGTTTGGCACCCCTGAGGGCCGGCGCACCCTAGGCGAGTGCCTAGTTCACCTAGTGGGCAAGCCGGCCCTGGCCCCAAAGCAGGAGCCCTTCACCCAAGCAGGCCAGGTGGAAGGAAAGGGGAAAGAGGGAGAGGAGAAGGGAAGGGAAGGCGCAGATAGAGCTAAGTTAGACATGGCAGATAGAGCTAAGTTAGATATTTGCTGGAGCAGGAGTTTTGGCAGGAGGGGAACAAAGATGCTGAGCTCAGCCACACCCAGTCACTACAAGGAAGACAGACAAACACAGGAAACACAGGGGTGGGGAGAAGAAGAAGAGGTGGAGGTGGAGGAGGAGGAGGAGGAGGAGATTGGATTTATACCCCACCCTTCACTACCCAAAGGAAGAGCG
>NW_015161992.1:865022-869975 GCF_001447785.1 Gekko japonicus | reverse complement strand
ATACCCCACCCTTCACTACCCAAAGGAGTCTCAGAGCGGCTCCCTTCCCTGTGGGGTAGGTGGGGCTGAGAGAACTCTTGACAGAGACTGCTCTTTTTCAAGGTCATCCAGCAGAAGCAAGTGGAGAAGTGGGGAATCAAACCTGGTTCTCCCAGATTAGAGTCCGCGCAACTTAACCACTACACCAAACTGGAAGGGCTTAAAACGGGAAAAAGAGAATCCAATTGGAAAATGACAGAGACAAGAGACAAGAGAGTCCACCACTCACTAAGGGCAAGAGGAAGGCACAGAAAGGGGGAAGGAACATAAAAAGGGACAGACAGTTGAGGTCAAGGAGGATTGGGTCAGAAGTCTGCAGTGCCAGAGAGAGGAGTGATGGTGCCCAGGAGTAAGATCCAGGAGTGAAGCAACCGCACCTCTCGCAAGTCCAAGACTTTAGCAGAGGGGGGAAGTGCCAGGAGGGAGGAAGAGAGAACTCACAACCAGTGTTCCCTCTAAGCTGAGTTAGTGTGAGCTAGCTCACAGTTTTTCAGCCTCTGGCTCACACATTTTTGTCTTAGCTCAGGCAAGAGGGCTCCAGAGCAAACTAATTTATGCAGCAACCAAATCGCTCACTCACAACTTTAATGCCAAGAGCTCACAAAGTAGAATTTTTGCTCACAGGACTCCACAGCTTACAGGGAGTGTTGCTCACAACTATGTGAAAGATGTTTGGGAACACAACAATCTGATCCGTGCTGGCAGCAGGACATGGGGGTTTCCCTGACACTCCTCTTCCTGTGCTGTTAAGTCCCATCTCTGCTCGCAAAGAACTGTTGCATATATTCTCTCAGTGCCAACTGCAGGGCCACTTAGACTCTCTAATGTCAATCTCCATGTGTTTTTTTCTGCCGCTCCTGTGAATATATTCAGCAGAGTCAAGGAGCAAAATTTCCTGGGCTTGTTCTTCTTCAGGTTTCACATGCATGAAAGCTTCTTCTCTTAAAAACAGAGAAAACTTGCTTCATGGGCTCACTCCCTGTTATGCTGTTTTCTATGTGAAAGGAGTACATGTTTTTGCGGGGGGCGGGGACCATTCATACATGACATTCCCCATCAGACCAAACGTTCATCTTGCCTAGCATACTGTTCCCCAGAGTGGCCAACCAGGGACCTCCATTTAAGGCCTCTTTTTTTTTTTACTGTTGCCCCCTCCCACAGGCTCACTGCTGCTGATAAACCAACACTTCATAATTAGCCCCCATAGTTAGCCCCCCATTGTGTTGTGTTCTATACAGTCTACTTACGGGGTGACCCCCAAAGTTCTTATACATTCTCAGCCCTATGCCTTAGTTCATCTACTCTGATAACCCCCATTGTCATCTTTTTCTTTTCTGAAGAGCTCCAAATGCGTTAGCCTTTTCTAAAAATCCAGGAAACACTTTCATTTTTAGCTCTACTGAATACTAAACTGCCTTCTCCAGTCCCTGTACAGAGATGCCAAACATGGTGATGCGAAGAGTAATTAAAGGCAACACACACCTGTCAAAGCATCTTGAAAACGACCAAGCAGGTTCCCTTTTTGTGATTGAAGGCCTTTGGCTGTTTTCTGTCCAGTTTGCTTCCTCATGTTCCAGTGACACAAATACTAATGTTGCAATTGGTCCTGACATTCTATGGAATTTTAAAATCTGCTGGGGCAAATTTATGTGACCTTTTCTGGCATGTGAAAATGTAGCTTTGACCTCACTAATCTCTCCTGGCACTCTTCAGCGCTTTCCTCCTTTCTGGAGAGAAATAGCACTTGGAGTGTTTCTAATACCGCTTGCACTTCCACCTTGCCTGCACCCTGAGAAAAATGACATATTCCAGGGATACAGGACATATCACTGAATTAATGTTTTTGGATTATTTATTTTTAGTTACTTACAGCCACATTAATTGCTGAATGAATATTCTGTAAAAATGGGAGTGGCCCACAGAATCTAAAATTGGATGGCAGATTTATTGGATCAACTTCCCCAAAGGGGACAATAGAACTCAGAAACCTAGAACCAAGAAACCTAGGAGAACTTTTGGTCTGAGCCAGCAATCTGGACCCAGATAGAACAGTGGCCTCATGGAATATAAGGGAGATTTGTGCATTCATGTGTATGTTCAGGTGAGTTACGTGATTCCTTTGGTGGGGGCTTTGCCTCAGTGGTAGAGCATGAAGAGGGTTCCAGATTCAGTCTCTGGCATCTTCAGATTAAAAAGGTCAGGTAGTAGGTGAGGGCAAGGACCCCCACCTGAGACCCTAGAGAGCCACTGCCAGCCAAAGGAGACAGTACTGACTTTTAGAGAACAATGGTCTGTCTTCGTATGAGGTAGTTTCATGTGTTCATGTGATTCTCCCTTTGGGACACTGGAGATCAGCCTAGGATCTCAAGTTGGGGTACTTTCTGCCACACTAGAAGCCTTGGGAGGTACCCAACCATGTCAAACCCAGACACCTCCTCCCCAGTGATTCTGCTGAAGGAGGAAACTGTGGGCAATATGGCCCTCAGTAATCCAGTGAAATGGGTATGCTCTTAGATTTACTTCCCCCTCCTCTCCACATACTTTTGAAACAGCAGAGCAACGCACACAAGTTCTTCCAACAAAACGAGCAGCAATAATAATAACAGATACATTATTTCCTGAGTCATAATATACCAAGCAGCTGAATCTGATATCAGTAAGAAAAGTCTCTGTGGAAAGAGAAATTAAAAGAGATGTCCTCTGCCTAATAACAGCAACAAAAGTAATGTAACATTGTTGGCAATCAGTAAGCATGAAACAAACAGCACTTCAGTGGGTTTGTTACATGTCGATCCTGTTCCGATCAGAACCAAACTCCCACAAATGCCCCTGGTTTACAATTTGGGTCAGCTTTTTATCTCTCAGACTTTAACTAAGCACTACTAGGGCCATCTGAAGCAAAATTATCTATATGTCTAATTCCTAACATACCCCCTCCGTGCGGATATCTAAATCCACACATCGGGGGCACTTGGGGGGCAGGGAGATTTTCCTGCACATTTGAGGCAATCCCCAGATGTGCACAAAAATCTAAAAACTGTAAAAAAAATATAGGGGGGATATTTAAATCCCCAAAAATGTAGAAAAGCATTCACTGCACATGCGCAGGGAATGCACTGAGAATGGTGCCTTGCAGTCGTTGCGGGGGGGGGCTTGGTGGGCCTGCAGCTGTGTGGGCCTCGCCGTTGCTGCTGGAGGGGAGAAGGTTTGTTTGTTTGTTTGTTTAAATCCCCCCAAAAGTGTGTAGTCCTCCCCCACCCGCAGCCAACGCCAGGCCATCCGGCTGCTGCTGCCGGCCCAGGGCCCGCTCGCCAGCTGGGTTGGGGGGCCAGCCGGCACGGCGGAGTCCTGTGCCCACCCATCGCTCTCTTCCTTCCCTCTGCAGCTACCTTCTCTGCGCCTGGCACACACACCCGATCTCCCAGCGGTCCGCCTTGCTGGCTCCCTCACACATGGGAGTGCTTCTACCCTTGCACGGCAGCCCGGCTTCATGTATGCACACCTCTCCCTCTTCCTCAGCCCTGAAGAGGCCTCCCCCGCGAGTATCGCGGGTCCCTCTTCTTCTAGTCATCTAAACTCATGGACTTCAATGGACATAGGAAGGTGTAACTGCTTAGTAGGATTTACAACCCCTAACTGGAGATCCGGTAACCCAAAAAATCCACTTCTTCCTTGTGGAACTCACATTTAGAAAGTTTAGCAAAAAGTCGATGCTCATACAAAGTCTGAAGCACTTCCCTCACCAGAGTCGCATGTGAATAAATCAGGATATTATTAAAATAAATCAGAACTCCTTTGAACAGGTGCTAGTGCAACACTTCATTTATTAAATTCATGAAGACCCCTCAGGGCTCCCGCCAACCCGAAGGGCATAACTAAATACTCAAATTGCCCCAGGGGGTTGTTGAATGCCGTTTTGTATTCATTCCCCTCCAGAATGCGTACTCAAAAATAAGAGTCTCTGAAATCCAACTTGAAGATTTTGCCCCTTGTGGGTTCAGCCAAGAGGTCTTTAGTCAATGGGAGGGGGTAAGCGTTCATAGTGGAGACACCATTCAAGCCCCAGTAATCTGTACAAAGTCTCAAACCTTCTTTTTCCAGAAGAGGACGGGAACAGCAAAGGGCAAGGAAGCAGGTCGAATGAACCCACGGGCTAGGTTTTTGTCAATGAACTTCTGCAACTCCTCTTTCTCGGCGGGGCTCATGACATATAGCTTTCCCCTTAGGCATCTTATGCCCCAGCAAGATTTCTATGGCACTGTCTGCATTCTGGTGGGGGGGAAGCTCATCAGCCTTGTCCTCATCAAACACCCAGGCCAAGTCCCTGTACTCTTCTGGGATTGAATCAGTGTCCTCTTGGGCTAGGCACACCCGCTCTGGTAGCATGGTTGGTGCTTCCCCCCACTCAACTTTCCACACATGATCATCACATTTAGAGTCAGAAAGGGTAATGCTCTGGCACTCCACTGTATGTAGGGGTCATGATCCCGCAGTCAGGGGTTTCCTAACACTATAGAGAATCGGGCCATTTACAAAAGCACATTGTTCCCAATGGGGCCCCGTCCCCATGACCACTGGTACTGTCTGGTATTTACACACCTCTTTCATAGTGGAACCATCCATTTGGGTAAAGATGAGTGGCTAGGGAAGGGTTTGCACTGGGACCCCTCTCCCCATACCTATAGCTGGACTTATTAAGTTTCTAGCGCACCCAAAGTCCACTAGAGCTCTCACTGTCACTTGGGCAACCATCTCCGGGTTTATAACGGACACAGTCACAAAAAACAAAGGGGGGGGGTGCTCATCAGAAACACCAGTTGAGATGCCAGAGCTATGTGCCTGATAGGAAAAGTAGTGAGTAGATTAGCCAGCTAGGTTTTTTTTATTTTGGTTTCCATTTCTTACCAAACTGTA